>NW_005371082.1:329142-354237 GCF_000412655.1 Myotis brandtii | reverse complement strand
ATCAGGCTGGCAGGCAGAGGCGGTTAGGGGTGATATGGCTGCCAAGGGGGGCATTTATGAGCGATCAGGCAGGCAAGCAAGCAGTTAGGAGCCAGTGGTCCCAGATTGTGAGAGGGATGTCCGACATCCCCCGAGGGGTCCCAGATTGGAGAGGGTGGAGGCTGGGCTGAGGGGACCCCCCCCCCCACATGCACAAATTTCGTGCACCAGGCCTCTAGTAATCTTACAAAGAAAAACTAGTAAAATTTAATGTAACAAAAAATAAATCCTTTCATAAACACTATTTTAAATATTAAAATGCCTATCCCCCCAAAAGGGCTAATTACATTTAAATCTCAGTATTTTCGAATAAAATACTATGAAACTTCAAGTATTCAAAATGACAAGCTATAATAATTATTACTCCTACTTACCCGTTTGTCTAAAGTTCTCTCTCTGACAAAATTAAGTAGATGATCATTGACCAGAAGAATATCCTTTTTAGCAGCTGTAACTATAGACACAATAACATCATGTCTAATAGCTTCCTCAGGGTCATGTGACCTCACTTTAAGATACTCTGAAAGATAAAGTTTTTATTGATTAAAATTTAACTTTAACAATTGAAATGTCTTTAAAACTTGTGTAAGACCTTTAAAAGCAAACCACAACAAAAACAAAACCTAAGTAAAAGGTTCAATGTTTCAAGTAAACTGGGAGCAGTGAGGGAGGAAGGGAGGAAGGAAAGCAAAAAGGAAGGTCAGCCCTCGAGTCAAAACAAAGTTTACATGCAACTGAGTAGTAAATCCCTTCCCCATTTGCAGGGCAGGGTAGATGATCATAGAGTTCCTAACCTCATTAAACAAAGCAACTATATAAATGAACCACAAAGTATACCAACATTAAAAATTTCACGTTTGTTTTTTTATTTAAATTGTTAAAACATTCAAGTCAAGTAGTTCTACTAGGAAAGGAAAGTATGCTCAAGTTTCTATTCCTTAACAAGGGAAACTTTCAGTGAGGTTATTGAGAGTATAAAATTGAGATATGGTCATCAAGAAACAGGACTACAGGAAATACCATTGGCAATTCCATTTAACTGAACTTAAAAAGGCCAAAGGGAAGACAAAAGAAATAAAACATTTAAAAATTATTGAGTGCATAGGAGTTCAGATCTTGCAGTGAGAATGCTGAAAGAAAAATTTTAACAATCTTCAGTAATCATATAATAGGTTGAAGGAAGAAGTCACACAATTGAATATAAATTTTAAAAATAAAATATTCAGCTTTTTTATAATAAGACCAGTAAGATAAAATTTCGTTGTTTAGATTTGGAATAATAAATATTGCCAGGCCTATACACAACAAATAGTGCTATGATTGTGAATGAATTTACTTCTCTATAAAATAATAATGTAACAAATACTTATAATGTAAACACTCATAAAAACCAATGTTCAGGTCTTAAGCCCGTCCACTTTGAGTATTCTCTACTAATAGAAACTATTCAAAAAAATGAGGAAGACCATATGCTGCTAAAGAAATTGAAGAAATGGAAAGGTTATTTTACCTAACTCAGCAAAGAAAGTTATTTTTAGCATATCTCAATTTCCCCACCAAGATAAATATAGGAGTTTTATTTTTCACTGTACTTGTTTTGAATGCAATACATACTATTTTAGGTACCATCAAAAAAGAAAAACGCAATAACCATCAATTTTGAGATGCATCCCAATTTCCCAAAAACAGTAATTCACACAAGAGATATTAACTTATATTTACTGTGCAGTAAAAAGGAAAACAGGAGAAAAAAGGAAATTCTCAATAGTTACTTAGCATGAAAAAGTAGTACTCTTCACAATATGGCTATGTCCCTCAGACTTGGCTGAAGATACAAACATGAATCTCGCAAAACACTGTTGAAAAAAATAAGATAAATGTGTGTGTACAACACATTTATCTTAGCTCACTCCTGAAGCCCTAAGAAAATGTCTTTAAATGGGACAAGTAACAAATGAAGAGATCATAGCAAAAGAGATTTCCAACAAAATTTTGGCAGATGGATGATTGGTAAGTGCCAGAGGAAAAAGGAAAATAATAAAATCCAAAAGGTGAAGAAAACAATAGACAAGCTCAATTCCAGGATAGAAGAACCCTCAAAACATTTCGAAATTCAAAGCGCCAAGCTATGAGCAAGACAGAGATGAATACTGTAGCTGAAAATATGAGTGGTTGAAAATTTGCAGAGAGGTTAGAACTCTCATTTTTCAGTTTTTAGCCAACTACAAAAATTAAAATGTGCCCAGAGACTGAACACTAGAAAATAATAAAATATAAATGTTTCATTAAAAATTCAAACTATATATAGTAGGTCCTCTCTATATACTGGTTCCACATCTGTGGATTCAACCAACCACCAACAGAAAATAACTGGAGGGTGGGAATGTAACATTGTTGATGTGTACTATGTAGTTAGGCCTACAATGGCTCTATCTGTACTTAACATGTACAGGTTTTTTTTTCCCTGTCATTATTCCCTAAACAATAGCTAACAACTTAATAACTGCTTACATAGAATTTACATTGTATTAGGTATTATACATAATCTAGAGGAAATTTCAAGTATAAGGCGGGGCAGGAACTAATGGAGGTGGGCAATGGGGGAAGGAAGGGGGAAACCTGTAATACTCTTAACAATAAAGATAAAATAAAAACAAAGTATAAGGTAGAATGTTTATATGTCTATACCACTGTATTTAAGGGTCTTGAGCATCCTCAGATTTTGGCATCTACAGGGTGGGAGTAAGAGAGTCTTGGAACCAATCCCTGGAACCAATCCCCAGGGACAACTGTAAAGCGAAATGTGGAATAAAACAAGGAGGTTCTATGAAAAGTAACCTCACAGAGTGATCTGATCATAAATTTCTAACTGGGCAGGTCATGGTGGGCAATCATTCTACAGGCCTATAACTTCTTTAGTGAAATGTTTTATGCCAGCCCTGTGTATTATTTTTGTGCACCTAGGTTAACACACCTTTGAAATAAAGGGTGTCCCAAAATTCACGCAAGAAGTAATTTTGATAGAAAACACAGGTTTATAATTAAAAATTGTAAATCTTTTATTGATTTATAAAGTATACAGTATAGGGTTATGTATGGAATAGCATATCGGGTAAATGGCCTCCACGGCTTTGCTGGCACATACGCACTCTTTTGTTGAAATTTTCCATGACCGTTTTGCATAAATGTGGCTGAATTTCGATGAGGCTCATTTTCATCTTGATGGCTTGGTTAATTGACAAAATTGTCGCATTTGGGGTCCAGAAAATACATGAGTGATTGTTGAGAAACAAATGCATCCACAACGTGTCACTGTTTGGTGCGGATTTTGGGCTGGAGGCATCATCGGACCATTCTTCTTCGAAAATGCGGCTGCTCAGGCAATAACAGTTAATGGTGCTTGCTATCTCGACATGATAATCCAGTTTACCTGATATGCTATTCCATACATAATCCTATACTGTATACTTTATGAGTCAATAAAAAATTTACAATTTTTAATTATAAACCTGTGTTTTCTATCAAAATTACTTCTTGCGTGAATTTTGGGACACCCTTTATTAACCCTCAAGAAAGCACATAATCTTAACTATCCTGTAATCCAATTCCCGAATTGCTTCCTCACACCTTCATATAATCTTCCTTACTTTCCCTTCTTAATTTTAAATGAATAAAAGAAAGTACAAAACTGTTATTCTTAGGAGCATCTGAGATCTTGCTCCCTCATTATATTGTCAATTTGGCTCAAATAAACTCTTATAAAAATTCTCTACAAATTTGGATGTTTCTTAAGTCAACAAAAATCTTCAAAATAACCTAGGGACTAAAACAATTATTGATGAAATAATTCACAGCTAAAATATTTTTAAAATAGCTTCTAAAAAAGCAAAACACTGCCCGGCCAGTGTGCCTTGAGTGTTGACCTATGAACCAGAGATCTCAGTTCTATTGTGGTCAGGGCGCATGCCTGGGTTGCAGGCTTGATCACTGGTAGGAGACAAGCAGGAGGCAGCAAATCAATGATTCTCTCTCATCACTGATATTTTCTCTCTCTCCATTCCTCTCTGAAATCAATACAAATATTTTTTAATCAAAACATCTACCTATTATTTAGCCAATCATAAACTTTGCTTTAAAGTTCTGACTATGGAAGAAACTGCTTAAATTTTTTTATACTTAAATAAATCCAGAATACCTACAGAATTACTGCAAATCAACAACAAAAAATAACAAGTCAATTTAAAAAAAGATAGGTTTAAATTTTAAACAGCCACTTCATAAAAGAAAATAATATATCAATATGTACATAAAAATGATGGTCAATCTCATCACTCAATAGAAAAAGGCAAATTAAAACCACAAAAGTACAAGACCTATGAGAACAGCTAAAATAAAAAAATACCGATAAAACAAAATGTCAGCGAAGACGCTTTACAACTAGAACTGTCAAACATTTCTGGTGTAAGTGGAAAATAGTGTTTCTTATAAAGTTAAATATGTATTTACCCTATGACCAGCAATGATACTCCTAAGTGGTTCCAAAAAGAAGTAAAAACATACTTCCACAGAAATACTTGAACAAGAATACTCACAGTGATCTCAGTCATAACAACCCCAAACCATAACAATCCAGATATCCATCAAAAGAAAAAAAAAGAATAAAAATCTCAGACACTAGCAACTAGACTTTTAAACTCTTGATAGGATACTCTTCTCTGGAGAATCTGACTAGTTCAAGAGGAATTATCAAGACACAACCCATCAAATTCACCCTAGAGCAGTGGTTCTCAACCTTCCTAATGCCGCGACCCTTTAATACAGTTCCTCATGTTGTGGTGACCCCCAACCATAAAATTATTTTCGTTGCTACTTCATAACTGTAATTTTGCTACTGTTATGAATCATAATGTAAATACCTGATATGCAGGATGTATTTTCATTGTTACAAATTGAACATAATTAAAGCATAGTGATTAATCACAAAAACAATATGTAATTATATATGTGTTATCCGATGGTCTTAGGCGACCCCTGTGGAAGGGTCGTTCGACCCCCAAAGGGGTCGCGACCCACAGGTTGAGAACCGCTGCCCTAGAGTAAAGGTCAGAGTCATATATTCAGGGCTTTCTAATCAGCTTTTTATTTAGCTCCCATTCTTTAATTACGAGCAAATAGCCATGGATTGTCAAGCACTTAAGGAAAGCCTCTAACATGGAAAATAGAGAGAAAAGCAAATAAAAAGTTAGCTGAACAGACATTTTGTAGGATAAAGAAAACTTCCCCAAAACACTGATTAGTTTTCTCAGAGAATACTGCATACATAACACAAAAAGAGGATGCCACAGTGAAAGGAACATCGATGTGAAAATAGGAGGAAGGATACAAAAGGAAGATAGAGAGATGTGTCAGGGTCAGCCTGACAGGTTGAGCCGGGCTGAGGCAGCGAGGGGGGAATTGAGAAAAGAAAGAAAGACAGGAAAGCGGGATTGGGAGTACTACAGCTCTCGAGGAACTGAAGCAACTTTAATAGCCACACAATCCTATTTATACACAACACACTGAATAGGAGGTCTGTCAAGAGGAATGTATTCTTTGTTCCTCTTAATCTCTAAGGAAGAGACACAGCAGAAGGACAAGTTCTTGGTACAGCATATCTCAGTAAATAGATACAGACTTCTTGGTAAGCCATGAAAGGCTGTTCTCATTCTACAAAGGTTGCTCTCATTCTACTGAAAACCGCCATCCAAACAAATCTGGGAAAACTGTGTGGGTAAGGGTCCCAGCCTTGCTAGCCCCTTTAGGTGCAAGGACCTTGCCAGCTTACATCTGGCCCCCAACAGAGATGCACAGATGTACTTACACAGCCTGCAAGCACAAGGAAAGGAAGAATGGAAAGGAGAGGGGGCACAAAAAAGAGGGAGGAAGAATGAACTGTCTTATGATCAATGCTGTCAAACAGCTCACAGAGCAAGCAGTCCACATTCAGATGTGAGTAGGCAGATAGAGGGTTCCAAGGAGGAATACAATCTATTTCTTCCTCCCTCTACCCCCAACCCGAAAGAAGATGAAACTGATAAATACCTACTGACAAGAATTCAACAAAACGTGAAAGCAACAACCTATTGTTAAAAATATTACAAAAAGTTAAACTTTGTGATTTTACCAGAAGAAACTCAGAAGGAAGTACTAAAAATTAAGACACAACTGTGAGCAAATACTGTATAAAAAGGGCAGTTACAAATGTAGTAAACGTTAGTATAAATTTTTTTTAAAAGAATAAATCCTATATAATAAAAAGGTAATATGCAAATTGACCCTAACAGCAGAACGACTGGGAATGACTGGTCACTATGACACACACTGACCACCAGGGTGCAAACGCTCAATGCAGGAGATGCCCCCTGGTCAGTGCGGCGCTCCCACAGGGGGAACTCTGCTCAGCCACAAGCCAGGCTGACTGCTGCCAGCACAGCGGTGGTGGCGGGAGCCTCTCCTGCCTCCTCAGCAGCACTAAGGATGTCCAACTGCACCTTAGGCCTGCTCTCCACTGGCAAGTGGACATACCCCGAGGGCTCCTGGGCTGCCAGAGGGATGTCTGACTGCCAGCTTAGGCTTGATTCCCCAGGGAGTGGGCATAAGCCAGCAGGTGGACATCCCCCGAGGGGTCCGAGACTTCGAGAGGGCACAGGCCGGGCTGAGGGACCCCGCCCCCACCCCCCCGAGTGCACAAATTTTTGTGCACCAGGCCTCTAGTAACTAAATAACAAGCAATCATGTGACAAATGAGAAGAGTGTTCAAAATTTTAGCTTTCAGAGGTCCTTGACTGATCAGAAAGATATGGGAGAATTTTGATTAACTTTACAGATTTCATTAATCTATTACGCATTGAAAGCACAAAAGTGAATGTTAACCTCCAAGCACATGGAGGAAAAAATGAGAAGAAAGCAAGCTGATCAACTGAGCTCAAGAGAAGAAAACAGAACAAAAGCAAGAAAAAGGCATGGAAAGTAGAACACAAAATAAGAAAGCAGAAATAAGTTCAACTACATCAGATTCAAAGGATACTTAAATAAAAATATTAAAGCACATGACAATAATATATATAATTTATGGAAAGATACACATGTAGCATATACAGAAAAACATGAACCGGATGCAGACCAAATTTAGTAGAGTGGTTACCCTCTGTAGAAGAAGGGAGTATAGTTTGTGAGGGGCATTTTAACTAAATGTAAAATTTATTTTCTTTTTTAAAATATCTTAAGCCAATGCAGCAAAATGCTAACATTTCTAGGAAGACATAGTAGCTGTTATATTCATCTATATTTTCTGAACTATTCCATAACTTTAAAATAGTTAATAAAACAGTAATAGTCAAAGCCATGATTTCTCATTACTATAAATATAAAGTTCTGAACTGCCTTATAATTATAGAGATTTCAAAAACCTTACTTTCATTTTAGGATGGTTAAATTAGTTTACAAAATAATGACTCTACCCTAAGTTCTCAAAATACTGGAAAATGTTAAAGTCTGTATTATAATTTAGTCATAGTCAAGACCTGTTCA
The DNA here is from genome assembly GCF_000412655.1 of Myotis brandtii. Taxonomy (NCBI): domain Eukaryota; kingdom Metazoa; phylum Chordata; class Mammalia; order Chiroptera; family Vespertilionidae; genus Myotis; species Myotis brandtii. The sequence goes on along the minus strand of NW_005371082.1, from coordinate 346,629 downwards.
AATCCAAATGCCTGAAATATTTCTAAAAATATCCTTAAACTTCAAAATTAAAATTGTCTCTGATAAAACCAACATTTTATAGGTGCTTCTAGCCTAAGTAGGCACTAGGAGGTAAAAATTCTAGCTTCAGAAAGTAACTCTGATAATCACAAATTGAAACAAGACTTCACCTATAACAGAAACAAAAAAAGATTATTTATCCCCCAAATATTTAAAATGGATTTTTTCACCAAAGAGCACCCAGAAATATTTGTTATTATGGGTATACAGTACCTGTTAAGTCCTTTGCTAAATCAGGATGGTTCATGAGACAGTGGCTAGCAAATTTTACACATTCCAGGCGTATTGGTACATGAATATCATTAAACCTGATAAAATATAAAGGCACAGTGATCTTTAAAATTAGAGAAACACATGTGTTTAATCTGCAATCAATTTATATTTATTTCTCTAATTAAAATTTATGTAGGATAATTCGATGTGGACCCAGAGACTTTATCAAAGTTTTTGATATACTATCCTCCTATATAATAAAAACATAATATGCTAAGTGTCTGACCAATCAGTTGACTGTTCGGTCAACAGCTTAACCAGTTGCTATGAGGCACACTGACCACCAGGGGGCAGACGCTCCGACTGGTAGGTTAGCTTGCTGCTGGGGTCCAGCTGATGGGGACTGGGCGACTGGGCCAGTCACACCCTAGAGCCCTCCCACAGTCCCTCGCTGGCCAGCCAGCCAACCTCCCTTGGTCCAACCTCCCACGGTCCTTCCCCAGCCGGCTGGCCCTAATCGGCCCTGATCAGGACTGGGTGAGATGGCCCCAAAATGCCCCAATCTGCCCCAATCACAGGCCAGGCCAAGGGACCCCACCTGTGCACGAATTCATACATTGAGCCTCTAGTATGTGTATAAATGTTTTGAAGCCTCCTTATTAAACTAGGACAATCTCCTGTGATAACTATGTACTTTAAAAGGGGATGTTTAAATATACATTTGACTCAAATACAAGAATTAAAATGACAATTTTTTCTATAAATATACTTTAAAATATGTTTATAAAAGTATAATGTGTGTACATAGTTCATAGATACATTATATAAATCTCATACTGTGTTTAAAAAGAAAACTATTCCTCAAAGTAGTCTTTTTTATATAGAGGTATTCACAAATGTGTGGTAATCTTGTATACTCAACCCGTATTATTTTACATGACTCTATTATAATTGTGCCCAAATTAGTCCTATCCAGTTAACAATCACAATTATTATATACCCATTAATATCAAAGCCAATTTTTACATGGAAATGTAATACATTAGCATCTCTAAAAAAATCAAGTTTGGTTGATATGTCATTTAAGTATCTTTTAATTTTATATTTTTCCTTCATTTTTTCCCCCCTTATAATTTGGTGAAGCAACTGCTTTTTGTTTCTGTACAGTGTTTTCCCAGTTAAAATTTTGCTAATTTTATCATTCTGATGTTAATTAACAGGCTCCCCTTTCTCCTAAGTTCATATGGCTATGATCATATTAGGTTCTTTTTCTTAGGAAGACTACTTTATATATGGCATTGTGTTCCTCTATCAGGAAGCATATGATATCTAATTGTCTCTAAACATTGATATTCAAAGCCTATATTCATTAGTTCATGATGGACTATAAAAGTGATTTAAAAACCTTAAGAAACAACAAAAAAAGCCCAGCCGGTGTTGCTCAGTAGTTGAGTGTCGACCTATGAACCAGGAGGTCACGGCACATGCCCAGGTTGTGGGCTCAATCCCTAGTGGGGAGGAGGCAGCCAATCAACGATTGTTTCTCATCACTGATGTTTTTTTCTTCTCTCTCTCTCTCTCTCTCCCTCCCTCTCCCAAATCAATAAAAATGTCTTAAAAAAATAAACAACAAAAACATTAAAGTGAAGTGAGAATTTTCCATTTGCTATTTTCATGTCTTAATTCTGTAAGATTAAAGGTTTCCAAATCTTTTATTGCCTAATACTGTAACACACAAAATTTAGCATTTTATAAAGAAGAAAATAAGAAGGCTTCAAAATAAGCACCAAATTACTCATAAAAGCTTATTACTAGAAAAAAGTTGTTTTATAAAAAAAAATTATAAATTCTAGCCTATAGTCTCATAAAATTTCTTGAGTGTTTTGAATCCAGGTCCAGTTTACCATTTCTCAACTAAACATGTACCATACAGCCATAATAAATAAAATAAATTATCTTTAAGAAATAGTCTAGCTCCTTGAAATTGGTAATAATGTGGAAATTTTATGTCATTACAAGTAAAAGAAAAAAATTACAAAGTAATAGAAAGGTGACATAAATTTAAATTAGGATTTTTCTTCCATAAAATCTATAAAGTCTGGGTAATCCAAGTCCTGATTGAAAAATATACTTTAAATGTCTATATGTAAAAATTGTATTTTTGTTTTAACACATTAAACAAAATGGATTTTAAATTGAATCTCATAATTTATTTATTTATTTTTTTAAATATATTTTATTGATTTTTTACAGAGAGGAAGGGAGAGAGATAGAGAGTTAGAAACATCGACGAGAGAGAAACATCGATCAGCTGCATCCTGCACATCTCCTACTGGGGATGTGCCCGCAACCCAGGTACATGCCCTTGACCGGAATCGAACCTGGGACCTTTCAGTCCGCAGGCCGAGGCTCTATCCTCTGAGCCAAACCGGTTTCGGCTGAATCTCATAATTTAATTACACTTGTAAAATATTTTGCTTTACTACTCAAGAACTTTCCACTGTATTTAAAGAAAAAATCCTATCTAATAATAGACAAACATGGTAATTGACGGTACCTTCGCTACGCCTACCATTGGCTAATCAGCTCGATATGCAAATTAACCGCCAACAAAGATGGCGGCTAATTTGCATACTGCAGGCGGGGCCGGCAGCACACGACGCTGCCCATGGGACCCGGGCCCCAGACCCCTGACCGGTGAGGCGGGCCCGGTAGCGCCTGATGCTGCCCGGGGGGATCCGGGCCTTGGATCCCTGACTTGGCGAGGGAGCAAAGCAGCGGAAAAGGGAGAGAGCCCAGGTGGCAGAGAAGGGAGGGAGCCGAGGGCTAAGTGGCGAAGGGAGGGAGCGAGGCAGCGGAGAAGGGAGCGAAGCCCGCCTCAGTGGGCTTCGCTCCTTCTCTGCCTTGCTACGGTCTCAGGAAGCCCTATTCTTGCAGGAATAGGCCTGAGGAAGCCCTATTCTTGAAGGAATCTTCCTGCAACGGGCCTCTAGTATCTAAAATAAAACTCAAAATGATAATGGGCTAATATTTGTTAGTTTAATATAACTTGTTAAATGTTATTATTTATCTATAGGAGATAATCAGATAAAGAATTTAGCACTTAGCAAGTACTAATAAAGGCTTATATAGTCATTTAAAAAATTAGAAAACTAAAACTAAAGAGATAAAAATTTACCATAACTCATTGACAATTCTGGGATTGAGATAGAAAGAAAAGTGGTAACAAAAATAAAAATATTGTCCTGGCCAGTTTGGCTCAGGGGTTAGGGCATTAGCCCACAGAATGAAGAGTCTCAGGTTCAATTCCCAGTCAAGGGCATGTACCTAGCTTTTAGGTTCAATTCCAGGTTTTAGGTTCAGTCGGGGCACATGAAGGAGGCAACCAATCAATGTGTCTCTCACGTCCTACTCTCTTTCTCTTTCTCTCTCTCTCTCTCTCTCTCCCTCTCTCTCCTCTCTCTCTCTGTCTCTGTCCTCCTCTCCTCCCTCCCTTCCATTCTGCCTGAAAATCAATGGAAAAAACATCCTCAGGTGAGGATTAAATAAATAAAAAAATATTCTAATACAAAGGAAATAGAATAAGTCTTTAAATCTTATTTGTCTATTAATGACTTAATTACATTATTTTTTACGAGAGTAATTTGGGGACCGGGGAGGGAATCCTTTATCCTTGGGGTCAAAGTAGGTTTCAGCCAGGGCACTTGAAGTGGCTTTAATATATTCAAGGTCAGGGATACCTTTAGAAACATAAAGAAATGAACCCTTCTCCAGAAAAGAGAAATAAACGAACACACTCAAAATTTTGCAACCAATTTCAGGAGGTTTGTGGATCATTACAACTGTATGAGGAACATAGGTTATCATTTCTTTAAAAGAGGAAGGAAGAAAGCTAGGAGGAGGAACATACATAATCATTCATTTACTCATTCTGTGACTGTCCTTAAATATGTATCTCCGAATAATCTAACCAAATATAATTATTTTGTGGAGGAGCTATCTCTCAAATTAATGTATTTTTAGTAGAATTAATTACTGCTATATAATAATACATTTTAATTTCATGATTATAATACTTTGTGAGGTAACTTTAAATGTATCATCTTTTAAAAATTACTGAGGACAAGATAAGATGAAAAACAAAAGGGAAATTGTAAATGTGACTAATCATTATCAGCATTCAAAAAACCCAAAACATAAAACTTCATTTTTTGATTTCAGAGAATAAACTTAAATGTGAATGGTGTTTTAAGGGGATATAAGTAGATATAAACATACATGACTTTTAAACAGGACACCAAAATCATATACCTGCCCAAGTAACACTGCCAAAGTGGTTTGTTTTGAGAAGCCAATTCTGAATCCTTTGCCCCAAACATTTTTGCTAGTAGTTTAACAACTTGCAGGCGTTCATCATTATCATTGCTCTAAAACAAAACACAACCATAGCTTTAAAAACATGAAGTAGATATATTCAGAATAATTTTCTCATTATTTCTCTTATCCTCCAATTGCACAGAAAACTTTCCATAAGTTATAGATGAAACATTATATATAAAAATGGTCAATATACTTCTCACAAGATTAAATCTTCAATGCTCTAATCATCTCAAATTACATCAAAGCAGTACTTCCTACATGAAAATACATCTGAAATTTTGAGTGAATGTTAGAGGTTCTCCCTTTACAATTGAGGTTTATTTTCATTCGAAGTCAAATTCAAAAACTAACTTGCATCAAACCCTTGAAAAACTATTTGTGGTTTTTAAGAACACTGATAAAGGACAAGCCTTCCAGTAAACAGAGAATTCCACATAATTGTCCCGGTTAAGCTCTTTGTAGGAATAAATATATGTTGAAGTCTCTCAGTAGGAGAGTTAGTTCACGTTCATATACCAGATTCATAATAGAGTTCAATAATATGATGAAGCCTTGGACATGCAAAAGTTAAAATTTGTTTTCTACACTATATTGTGGGTACTCCGGGGACAAGAACTCAATTTTACTATTACTGATTTTGGTAACTCCAACAGATGACAGTGGTTAAATGGATAAGCCAGCACAATTCTAGATCTGAATATGTAACAATTGGGAATATTAAAAAAAACAACACCACCACATTGATATTCAAGGTGTAAACAGCATTATAGATTTTGTTTTTAAATTTTAAGCCAATTCTTCAGCCTAGCATTGAGAGCTCCCATAATATGACCTAACTCATCTCTACTATCTCATTATTCTTCCACATAAGTAATTTTCAACCCTGACTATACATTAGAATGACCTCTAAGTCTATAAAAAAGCAAAACACACACACACACACACACACACAGAAACAAAAAAAACAACTGATGCCTGAACCCTATGCCAGAAATTCTGATCAACTTGTTTGGTTTAATGCCTGGATATGAGCTTGTTTATTATAGCTCCACAGCTGAAGATTCTAATGTGCAGCCAGGAATGATTTAAATATTCTTTATGCTACCATCCAACTGTAATTCCCTGTGTTCTACAAATTGACCCAGCACCTTCCTACCTCTATATGCTTCTGCATGATGTTTCTTTTGCTTCAATTGTATGCTGTTTGTAACTTTTGTGACACTTATAATGGCTGGCCTTTTATTAGATCTGGATTAAATTTTCCTCTTCCTTTCATACTAGATGTTAGATTTGCTGAAAGTAGGGATGATAATTCCTTATTTTTACATTTCTTAGAGTATTCAATATTTTTATTAGAGAAAATCAGACCAATAAATAATTAAAGGTATGCCTGCCTACGCCTCATCAAAATGCTAACTACATGAAAAAAGGGGGGTAGGGAGGCAGGTAAATCAAATAACTCACCTAAGAAATATACCAAAAATGCACCCAAGAATAAAACAAGAATTATTACACCACCAAAATAGACTATTTATTTTGTTGTTTTTAAAAAGACAAATCAAAATTTTTAGAAACAAAAGATATAACAGAAATAAGAACTTTTCTGTGTGGTACACTGGATCCACAAAGATTATTAATTATAAACAGCTTTATTTAATTTTCCTATAATAATTTGAAAGAAAAAAAGAATATCCCCCAAATCTGCAAGTGAAACTAATAATGTCAAGTCAATGGGAACATGCTTTTAAGAGATGAAAAGCAGAGGTGCTTTTAACATAGGAATGTATAAGATAATATGCACAAAGGGAAAATATTTCACATGACGTGGATAACAGAGCCTAAACTATTTTTATAGCCCAGTCAAAGGGTTTCGGGAACTACTATAAACTTGAAAACATTAGCTTAATATATAGCTATGACCTTAAAACTGAGTCACAACCTAGAATTTATCTGGAAAATATTTTGAGAAAAATACCATCCTTCCAATAATTAATTAAGCAGCTACTATTTGCTAGAAATCATGACAGGCATTCAAGATACACAAATAGGCAAGGCATAAATATGTAATTTAAATAATAATAACAAACCATTACTTCTGTAATCCTCAGATAAAACCATTATAAGAATTAAAAAGGCACAAATAATGCTCTTTGCTAATTTAGTTGACTGAAGCATATTATTTTTAAAATAGTTACCTTTAGTTTAAATTCAAGCTGGGGTAAAACTGAGAGCAGCAAATGACTATCAATATTATAGAGTTCCAAAATTAAGTCAAAGACATGTTCTGACAAATCGCTGATAGAAGTTTTCCCAAGCATCAGAACCTGATTAAAAAACTTTTGAAAAAAAAATTGTATATTAATAGAAACACCACAGATAAAATAAACTTTCTAAAATCGTAATTATTATTCAATTAAATTATCATTTCATACAAAGTCAAAGTAGGCATATGAAAACATTTTCTAACAGTAAGAAGGAAATCACTACAGCAAGCATGTCAAACTTGCAGCCGGGGGCCACTGGCCCACAAGAAATATTTTTGCAGCCCAACCAATATAACAGTATGTAAGAAACGTTTTAATAAAAATTTCATAACTTAATTTTTACAATATCCTGTTATACATAATTATTAATAACGAACTACAACGTTCGCTAATGACTGATTACTATAATCATGTTTCACTTATTTCCCTTATGTGCCTTATGCTCAGGTGCACCATTTCTCTCCACTAATACTAGCAGCGAATATTTTAGTAGCTGATTGCTACGTCATTAGTCTTGTACTGACTTGTTTGGTGTGCGCAACAGGAAATATTTCGTTTTCGGAGAACAAGAAAAAGTTTATTTGCGTTACGCTTATTAATTTGTGCAGTTATTCAGTGTCTGATAAGTTAATGTTCAAGAAAAAATATTAATTTTTATTAAAATATTCTATTACTTTATGTTAATGACTAGAGGCCTGATGCACGAAAATTCATGCAAGAGTAGACCTTCCTTCCTCCAGCTGCCGGCACCGGCTTTCTTCTGGCACCGGGGACCCAGGCTTCCCTCCTCTGGCCGGCCACAGGCAACCAGGACCCGGGCGGCTTCGCCCGGACTGGCTGCAGGCACCCGGAACCCCGGACGGCTTCGCCCAGGCCCTGGCTTTGTTAGGAAGGATGTCCGGAAGGACATCTGGAAGACATCCGGTCTATCTGGTCTAATTAGCATATTACCCTTTTCTTAGTATAGATTACTCATTTATTTTAGCCCTTTGTATTCAGCATGTCTCTATCGAAATAAACCTGTTTCTATGAAAATTGAAGCTTTTGTTTTTTTGCAGCCCACATAAACTTAAAACTTGTTTATTTGGCCTGTGTTAGCCTTTGAGTTTGACATGCTTGCACTACAGGCTATATGAAAAGATAAAACATGGAATTCACTTTATACACAATTTAAAATAGCATTATTGATAAACACCCTACTACCAAACACACTTTATTCCTCATAACAGTCTTACTATATTTTATCCTGTATAAGTTGTCTTAATTCCTCTACTAGATAATTCCTTAAGGATAAGGGATGACTTCTCGTTCACCTTAACATGTATAGTAGACAATAGCATAAAAGACAAAGCCTTACACCTTCACAGTAAGAGCTGATTCCATTTTTAAGATATTTAATTATGTATTTACTAGAGGCCCGGTGCACAAAAATTCGTGCACTCTGGGGTGGGGGGTGGGGGTCCTCTCAGCCTGGCCTGCGCCCTCTCGCAGTCCAGGAGCCCTTGCTCCTTACCGCCTGCCTGCTTGATGCTCCTTAACACATTAAGCGCCCTATCAGTCACCAGTGACTGACACTATACTTTCTGTCCAGAAGACAAAACAGGCTGGGCGCTTAACATGTTAAGACTCGGCTCGCTTCTCCTTAGCAGGCAGGAGAGACTCCCACCACTGCTGCTGCGCTCGCCAGCCCTGAACCTGGCTTCTGGCTGAGTAGCACGCCCCCTGTGGGAGCGCACTGACCACCAGGGGGCAGCTCCTGCATTGAGCATCTGCCCCCTGGTGGTCAGTGCGCGTCATAGCGACTGGTCATTCCGCTGTTTGGTTAATTTGCATATTAGGCTTTTATTATATAGGCTAATGCAAAACCTCTTTCTAATCCTTTTTGTCATTTATATTCTCATAAGCAAAATAAAATAAACAATACACAAGGTTTATAGCACAAATTTAAATCCAATTAAAGGCACATATAAACACAAGGAAAATCCAAATTTGAACAATTTATTTTCTATAAGCAGCCAACTCTAGTTCCCACATTCAGATCATACCACTACTGAAACTGGTAACGACACATGGCATAATGATCAAGTTCTTAAGTATTTAAACTCTTCCAAATATGTAAAAATTAACCAAGGAAATATACCACATATTCTCAACAGTAACTTGTCTTCTGGAAGAAGGAGTTAAGGATTCTTTACACCAAATAAGCTGCCCTAATCTTTTCTCTTTGTGACAGTTTAACACACAACCTGGTTTAATTAGGCTTTCTATATGAAAAGTATGAAGTCAAGGACTTCACATTTCTGTCTCTTCTGCTTTATTTTAGTTCTTGGGTCATTCTTAAACAAAGTTTCTTAGATCTATAAACCTGTACAAACTATCTAGCCATGCAGGGGGAAAAAAGAACAAGTTCTGTTTTACTATTCGTTCTTTACTGGTTTTAAAAATAACTTGCTTTCTCTCCTTTTTTATCCATTTTGTGGGAAAAGAACTTTATGACATTAAACGTTAAATTCTCATTTAGGTTGAAAATAAAGCAGCTTTGTTGTTTCAACTCACAAATTTTCAACTGTTTAAAAACAGTAAATCTAGTTTTCCTTAACAACAACAACAAGAAACAATAATCCTTTCCAATATGGCCACCTTGGTGGTAAAACCATCCTCTTCTATCAGTCTAGGAAAAGCTCATTTAAAAAAAAAAAAATCATTCCTTAGTTTATTTCTTACAAATTCCATCAAAAACATATATTTAACATATATATAATCTCCATAAAGGTAAGGACCAAGTCAGTCTTCTTCATGCCCTACATGAGGGCTTACAATTTATTGGAGGAAGCGAATACTGATTTGATTAGGTATTGCCTTTCAAAAAACATTTTTCACTTACAAGTAGGTAGCTAATATTCATACTAGAAATTAAATTATTTTATAACAATTGCTTCTTAATGAAAGGAGTATGAGTATTGTCAGTAATAAATTCTACATCATACTTAAGCATTTAATTTTAATTACAAAAGTGTTTTCACTGTTTAACAGTCTCTACCATGACCCCAGGCATTATTAATCCCAATTTACAGATGTAAAAACTGTAGGCGAAGGAAGACTAAGCAATTTAATAAAATTTTACCTATATCAAAATGGATTTGATACATTTTTTCCAGTATAACAAAATAATTTTGTGTTGTCTCCTAAAACTTCTGATTAAAATGATCTGGTGAAAAATGATATTACTAAATAGTGATCCATATAGGAAAGTTTTTGAATTGTCATTATGTACTTTTTAAATTAAAAAAAAAATATATATATATATATACACACACACACACACACACACACACACACATATATATATACTTTTTAGTTAGAATTCTGAGTTGTCAAGTTACAACTTTTATTTTAAAAAATAATCTATAACACCACAGTGATTTCTTAAGTCCTACATATGCAGAAATCACTATCTATAAAGAACAAAAGTGAATGTGTCTATACATAAGAGTGAAAAAGACAAAAATAAAAAAGGAATAGAAGTGGGTTTATTATTACCTTAGTATCCTACCTCTATTTTTGCTAATTTTCAACCAGGAAGGTAAATAAATAATGGCCATTACATATACAAGTTCAAAAGCTTAAGAATAATTTTTAAAACTATACTCATTTTATCCTACTACAAATAATTAAATTCACTAGAATTCTAGTAATTTTACATATATAGGTGTGAGGCAGAAAAATAAATCTTACAAAAAAAAGAAAAAAACAGTAATTCTTAACTTCTCAGCTAATCCTCAAATAAAACAAGGGATAAGAAAACAGGAGAAAGAGAGATAACAAAGTACTTGGAATAAATATGTAACTGAAAGTGTTCTTAGACCATTCTATTAATTCTGTTCCTCAGCTTCTGATAAAGATATAACAAGGAAGTATGGATGGGGGGATTCTACTTTTGCAGACAAGAACTAAGAGCAGGAATATAACATAAAGTATAATTAAGAAAATGTTTTTACATTGATTTATCTGGGATGGCTAAAAGTTCTATCTTAGTCCTTTTATTTTCCTTTTAAATTTTATTATAATATTTTCAAGCATGCACAAATGTTGAAAGTATATTATAAGGAACCCAGTAACCTAGCTCCAACCAATACTACTATTCTATCTTGAAAAATTTTTCTTTGATTATCCAACCCTAGAAAAGATATTAACATGGTATGGCGTTATTTTCTTCTTTTTATGCCAGAAAACGGTATCAAAGAAAGTTGTGTTTCCCTAAAAAACATCCAAGCTTGGCAATACTAATTTAAATAAGTAATCACCAGGAGGAGCTCACCTAGTGTATCTAATGGGCCATGGCAAAAGAATGCTTAAGTCTGGTCTACACACTTCAAGTACCATTAACTCAATAAAGAAAAAATTCAATCCACCCAATTTAACAAATATACTCCCCAAGACTTATATATAACTTACAGAAATCAACATTTAGAGTTCCCTGTCAATCTTGGAGCTATTAAAATAAGTTACATAATTTGATTCTCCAGCTTCTGAAAGTGTACCCTCTAAAACAATTTATAAATCAAGTACATTTTTCCTAATCATCATGTGCTAAGAATCATTTAAGGCCATAGTCAGAAACAAAAATTGGGATCTGCCAAGATACTGTTGTCTAAAGTATGTTACTTTTCAAAGTACATCTTTTCATGATGTAGCTTATATACTGAATTAATTTTTGTATAGTACAAGAAAAAGGCTCCAATCAATTTTAGGAAAATTAAGTACATAAGTAATTATAAAAAGCTTTCTTTCTCACTTTTTTCAAAAAGAAAGATTTACATCATTTACATGTTTGAAGGTAGGTGAATGCACAAAGTAGATGGAGAGACAGAACTGCTATACAATGTTCTAGATTTGTTCCAAAAAGAACAAATGAAATACATGAAATACAATGAATAGTGCCATCTAGAGTTGTGCAACTCACAGAACTGTGGAGAAAAAAAAACACACAGTAAGTTTCTATCAGTGAACCCATGTGTTGGAATACATTTAATCTGAAAACAAATACAAGATTGTCAATCTATAATAATAAAAGTATAATATGCTAATTAGACCGGAGGTCCTTCCACACGAAGCTGGGGCTTTGAGGGAAGCCCGGATGCCAAGTGCCAGAGGGAAGCCAGTGCAGGCAGTGGGGCGGGGGGCGGGTAAGGAAGGCCTACTCTTCCATGAATTTAGTACATTGGGCCTCTAGTCATAAATAAGTAGATGTGGGGTGATTTTGAAAGGGCTCATTTCATTGGAATTCTTCCCCTTTCTCAGAAAAGGTAGCTTTATATGGAATTTCCCCCAGGCAAAGCAAGATAGCGAACTTTTACCAAATCAATACCATCCATACTTGATCTTCATATTAGTTTATATCTTCCTTTTGTACAAATCAATTTAACTCCAAAAAGCTGTAAACAATTTCTCTGAATAATGAAAAGTTCCATAAGTTTTATCTAATTACATTTAACTCTTTTTCTAACACTAGAAAACAGTATATCTTGCTAACCAAATTAATGCTGTTTTAGTTCCTAGGCAATCTGAAAGAAGCACAGAATGAACAAACAAGATGAGCATTAACCTTCTAGAAAATATTAACCAAGAATAATTTTAAATAAGGAGAAAAAAATACATTATTTAGTAATTAAAAGAACACAAAATTTAAAAGTATGTACTACTTGTCAAAAATTGCTTCTCGCAGTCTTTAAAATGTTGGCTGATTATGTGGACACCTCATTACAATAAGACTTACATTGGTAATGTATGGTTCAATAGCTTGAGCTGTCCTCTTCAGTAAAGCCTTTGCCAAATCATATGCTTGTTTGTTTAAATTCTGAAAGACATAATGGTATCTGTATTACATTTCTCTAAGCGTGAGAAACAAAACAGTACCTGTATGCAAAAAACCACTCAAATAAACTTACGAAAAACTGTCTAAAATTCAGAATAAAAAAGAGAAGGCGGAGCCACTTTTTTCTCTTAAGACTAACTGATCTACTAAATCATAACATTCCTTCCATGCAAGGGTAAATATATTTTCTTCATCTTGTTCATAACAATGTAAACCATATAAAAAGGTCAATAAATATTTACTAGATTCAATAAATATTTAGTAGATTCAAGAGGAGACAGTCATTCTAAATCTATTTATTTATACACGGCTGAATATAAAGACATACAGGCTGTTTCACTCCAGGTTCCAAAAAGCAAAATGAAAGGGTTAAAGAAAATAAAATGGGCAGAGGAAACTTATTGTGCTTAGCAGATATCTTGCCAAAAGCTTGCAGTCTTGAGCTCCCCATAGCCTAGATAACCAAAGACCAGACCCACCAGTCAAGCTCTGTGCATCAACAGAAACTGCCTGCCACCAACAGAAGCTGATAAAAAGCCTGATTCTCCCTTCAGTCGCCGCCGACACCTTTTTCGGACTCAGCCCGTCTACACCCAGATGCTTGAAATAAAAAACTTTTTTGGATATATACAGCCTCATGTCATAGATGTGTGATCCTGACCCACACGAAACCTTTCACAAAACATCCTAAGAGGATGAACTGGGTTCTAGTGTGGGAAGGAAAGGGGGGGGGGGGGCCAACAGGTGTGTCCACAGTAGGGGAAAGACAACATTTGGGGCAGCTATGGGAAAGGAGATTTACTCAGCACATCTCAGAGCACAGGTAAGTTCAAGTATACAAAAAGAAACATAAAGAGTAAAGTATGAAAAGAAAAAAAGAACAGGAAAAAGTATATTAAGAAAATGTACTTCTGAACAGATTTTGATGATGACAGAATCAACACCAAAGATCTAAAATGGAATCAATATACATTCTAGTTTAAACATATTACAGAGACCAGGGATGAAAATTTTATATATATATATATATATATACACACATACATATATATACACATACATACATACACACACACTAGAGGCCCGGTGCATGAAATTCGTGCACAGGAGGGGGGGGGGGTCCCTCAGCCCGGCCTGCACCCTCTCTAATACGGGACCCCTCGGGGGATGTCCAACTCGCAATCCAGTACCGCTGGCTCCTAACTGCTCACCTGCCTGCTGGCCTGATCCCCCTAACTGCTCTCCCCTGCCAGCCCGAACACCCTAACTGTTCTCCCCTGCAGGCCTGATCACCACTAACTGCCTCTGCCTTGGCCCCACCACCATGGCTTTGTCTGAAAGGACGTCTGGTCTAATTAGCATATTACCCTTTTATTAGTATAGATAAAGGCCTGCTGCATGGGTGGGGGCCAGCTGGTCTGCCCTGAAGGGGGTCTCAGATCAGGGTGAGGGTCCCCTTAGGTAAGGGGCTTGGGGCGGTTTGCAGGTCAGCCACGCCCCCATCGGGGTGGGGGTCCCCACTGAGGGCAGTGCCGGCCTGAGTGAGGGGCTGGAGTGGTTTGCAGGCTGGCCACACCTCCATCGGGGTGAGGGTCCCCACTGGGGGGCGTGGCCGGCCTGGGTGAGGGGCTGAGGGCCATTTTGGGGCGGTTTGCAGGCCGGCCAAGCCCCTGGCTTTGTCTGGAAGGACGTCTGGAAGGTCTCCCAGTCTAATTAGCATATTAACTCTTTTTTTTTTCAAATATATTTTATTGATTTTTTACAGAGAGGAAGGGAGAGGGATAGAGAGTTAGAAACATCAATGGGAGAGAAACATTGATCAGCTGCCTCTTGCACACTCCCTACTGGGGATGTGCCCGCAACCAAGGTACATGCCCTTGACCGGAATCGAACCTGGGACCTTTCAGTCCGCAGGCCGAGGCTCTATCCACTGAGCCAAACCAGCTAGGGCAGCATATTAACTCTTTTATTAGTATAGATATATGAATTATTTAACAGAAGCACAATACCATTACCACACCTAAGTTTTTTTAAATCCCTTAATATCATAAACTATTCAATCAATGCTCAAGTTTTCCCAACTGTCTCATAAATTTTTTAAGGTTAATTTATTCAAATCAGAGTCCAACAGGGAAAACACATTGCATTTTCATTGATATGCCTCTTAAGTTTCTCTTAATCTATAGATTTTTCCCCTTTCCTCTCTTCTTCTTTTTTATTTATTTTTTTAATATATTTTTTTATTGATTAAGATATTACATATGTGTTCTTATACCCACGTTACCCCCTACCCCCCCGCTCATGCCCTCACCCCCCCGTTGTCCGTGTCACATAGTTGCTTAGAGTTGCAGCTGAGAGGCCGGCAACTCAGGCGGGGAACGTTAGAGTCAGCCGTCACTGGAGCAAGCAAGCCTCCCTGTTCGCTTCAGTGCATGGCTGCCGGCCGCCATCTTGGCTGACAGTTAATTTGCATAAGGATATGCTGATTAGCCAGTGGGAAGGGTAGCGGTCGTACGCTAATTACCATGTTTCTCTTTTATTAGTGTAGATATATATATATATGCTGAAATTCACATTCAGCATACTTTTAGATTTGTATTGTTATTTGTATTACTTCCTTCATTTCTAACAGCTATTTAGTATTTTACTATATATGCCACAGCTTACTCACTCTCTTATTCATAGACATTAAATTACATGTCTTGTACATGCCTCCTTGTAAATATAATACTTTTCTGTAAATTCTATTATCTGTTTTGTTATTTATTTGTAGAGTTTTTCTATAAATTCGACACATTAAACCTTTGTCACTTATATGTGTATCATGCTGTGGCCTACACTTGTCTTTTCAAAAAAGTTTAGCGTGTTTTAGAGCATATAAAACTTAAAAATTAAATGTAATCAAATGTGTCAATCTTTGCTTATTTGCCTTGGGCTTTATATCTTAAGAAATCCTTTTCCACTTTGTGGTTAAGATGTTGTTTTATGTTTACAAATAAAATTTTAAAGACTTGCTTCTCAGATTTAACTCTTTATTCTACCTGTAATTTATTTTTAGATACGGTGTAAAATAAGAATGTACTATTGCCCTGGCTGATGTTTCTCAATGGTTAGAGCAACGACTTGCACACTGAAGGGCTCATAACTTGGGTTGCAGGTTCAATCCCCAGCCCTGGTAGGAACAAATGCATGAGGCAATCAATCAATGTGTCTCTCTCACATTGATGTCTCTCTCCCCCTCCCTCTCCCTCTCCTGCTCCCTCTCCTTCTCTCTCCTTATTCCTCTCTCCCTCCCTTCCACTTTATCTAAAAATCAATGGGAAAGATATCCTCTGGTGACAATTATAAATAAATAAATAAATAAATAAATAAATAAATAAATAAATAATAAAAGCTAATATTATTTATTGTCCATATAAATAAGCAATTGTCCTAAAAAACCATTCATCAAATAGTCTGTTTTCCCTCCAGTGACCGTAATAACCACATACTCGAGTTTCTATATAACCAGGCAGCCATCTGAAAATTCTCCATTACTTCCTTATGTCTTTTTGTCTATTACTGCCTGCTTATAGTCAACGAACCAGAAGGAAACAATGTCTTAACAGTGGGTAAGATCAGTTCCTACTTTATTATTCTTATTCAAAATTGTTTGGCTATTATTGGTCATTTGCTCATCATGTAAATTTTAAAATCAGTTTGTCAAAATACAGAGATGCACATACACATACATAGACATTTTCAGTTTCTATTTTGACTGAATTACGTATTAATATGCTGAGCTGTCATCAGTATGATGCTGAGTTTCCCGTCCCATAAAACAGTAATAAATCATGCAACATATTTAAGTCTTCTACTTTTCAGTCAACCAATGATTCTCAACATAAAGATCATGTGCATTTTTCTTAAACTTTTAAGTAGTACAAGTCTTTGTTTAAAGTTACAAATGAACGTTTTTTTAATATTATACTAGCAGATCTTTATATATTGATCTTATATCTAACAACTTTGGAAAATTTTCTTATATTGGAAACTATATTTTCTTCTGCACAGGCTGTCATATCATCTGCAAATAATTTCAGTTTTGTGTCATCTTTCTAATCCTTTTATTTTTTGTCTGTCTTGTTTTATAATACTAACTTAAGACCTCTAGTTAGTGGTGTTTAGAAATAGCATTCTTACCCTTTTTCTGAATGGAAGGAACATCTTTACAATGTCCCAAACTTTAAAAAGAAGGTTTAAATATTTCACCATTAAGAACATATATATCCTTATCATACATATCCTTATCAGTTTAAGGAGGTTCCTTTCTACTTCAAATCTGCTAAGAACTTGTATCATAAAATAGAGGCCCGGTGCATGAATTTCGTGCATGGAAGGGTAAGGGTGTCCCTCAGCCCAGTCTGCACCCTCTCCAATCCGGGACCCCTCGGGAGATGTCCTACTGCTGGATTAGGCCCAATCCCACTGGCTCTCCCCTGACGGCCTGATCACCCCTAACTGCCTCTGCCTTGGCCCCGCCACCATGGCTTTGTCCGGAAGGTCGTCCGGCAGATGTCCGGTCTAATTAGCATATTACCCTTTTATTAGTATAGACTAGTGGCCCGGTGCACAAAATCTGTGCACATTGAAAGGGAATTAATTAGAGGAAATATTTTAATATTGCTATTTGCCCTTTCTCTATAATAAAAGTGT
>NW_005371082.1:327351-328869 GCF_000412655.1 Myotis brandtii | reverse complement strand
GGGCAGTGGGGCGGGGCAGCGCCATCCGCCGCCCTCCCCAACCCAGGGATCGGGCCTGCCGTGTGAGACCCAGGGAGGCGGGTCAGGCACCGCGGGATCCGGCCTGCCATCTGCAACCCAGGGAGCGGGCCTAAGCCAGCAGGTGGTTATCTCCCGAGGGGTCCCAGACACTGAGAGGGCACAGGTCGGGCTGAGGGACACCCCCACCCCCGGCAGTGCACAAATTTTTGTGCACCGGGCCTCTAGTATGAAAATAATACATAATTTTATTAATAAATAAACAACAACAAAATGATATAACAACAAACTCATGATATAAAAACAACAAAAACATGATATAAAAAGAACATTGATGCAAATAATGACTGATAAAGTGATTAAACTTATTCTAACATCTCCCTGTATACCACATTAAGAGTGAAAACACTTTCAGAGTGCTTCACTAATTTCCCTTGGGATAAAGTATTTGCAACTTTAACGTCACACGCTCTTCGAACTTGAGAGAAAGCAACATATAACTGACCATGTGTGAAAACGGGTTCAGGTAGGAATATGCCTACTCTGTCTAGAGTTTGTCCTTGTGATTTATTAATAGTCATCACAAATGCTGGCATCATGGGAAACTGTCGTAGAATTAATTTAAATGGGAGGCCAGTGTCAGATGGGGCCAAATAAATTCTTGGAATCAGAACAACCTCTCCCTCAGCAGATCCTGTTAATACTTCAGCTTCGATAATGTTAGGTCGTAATCTTTTGATAATAAATTTAGTACCATTAACAAAGACCCCATTTACTATTTCTCAATAGGATGACGACTGCACCCACTTTCAATTTTAATTTATGACACAGCATTCCCGAAGGAGTAATACTATTAAGAAATTCGATGGGAAAATTTTCCTTTTCAGCATCATCTATTGAGTCAATGGAATCATCACTCAAATATGTGTGAAAATTTCCATTGAATACATCCAAAATTTCTTCATTTAATTTTTGAACGTGCTCATTTTTTTGGACAAAGGATCGCACATTTAGATATATTTTTATTATTATCTATAGATATACTATTTCCAAAGGTAGCTTCAATAATAGATCCGTTACAAATCATTTCATGGGGGATTTCAATTATATCCATTCCTAAATGAAAACTGCTATCAAGTTTGCCATCTCCAAGTTTTACTCACCATTCACTATAAGCAGAATCCTCTGATCTCATATTTGTTTTAAGAGCCAACTTTCTGAAACATCCGCAAACATCACAGTACTTTAAATTCATTTGTACTATGGCCGATCGCATAGCATGCAGTACAATACTGAGACATTATCAAAAATCCCCTCCAAAAAGAACTTTCCCACCAAATGCAACATTCAAATTCATAATTTATCTTAGTAATCTGTCCATGGTGTTTATAGCAAGACTGGATGCCATGGTGCATTCATCAATAATAAGAAGTTGGGGCTTTTTAATGGTTTTAGCAACTTCACTCTTTATATCGAGTCTAGAAATTGAAGTTTCATTTA
>NW_005371082.1:325029-327247 GCF_000412655.1 Myotis brandtii | reverse complement strand
CTTAGGAGTACCCTAATTAAGTTAATAACAATGTACCTACCTATATAGTTTAAGTTTAAAAAATTAGGCTCTCAAAAGAAATTTCAATCGTTGTACTGTTGATATTTGGCTCTGTTGACTAATGAGTTTGCCGACCAATGACCTGGACCATCCAAAAAAAGCATTTGGGGTGTACAGTTTGATCCTCGATGGCTGAAGTTATATTCTGAAAGGCTGCCAACTGTTCATCACTCAGAGAATTTATCAAAACCTCTGCCTATTGTCACTCATACGATTCATCACATGCATTTGCATTCATTAATAAAGGATAGTCCGGAAGTTTGAAATGTAAACATTTCATTCCATGCAATGTGAATACCTCCTTGAATTTTGTTAAGGGCATGCGTTTCACAGTTTACACAGGCACCTTCTCTTCGGTGTAATTTCCAACAGAAATCTTCAATAAAATGAGATTTATTCTCATCCCATAATTTGTCTGCAGCAGCAGGACATCCAAACACACATATGTATGCAAAAAGTTGCCGTAGTTGTTTGGGCATATTAAGGATGATTGCATCGTCAATCATATCTTTCCAGATAGTGTTGTCAAGTAATAATCCTTGGTGTTTAGCAGGTTCAGGAAATGTATCATAAGTTACAACTCCTACAGTTCGCAGATCATCAAAATTTATCGCACCGTTTACATGCAGAAACAAAAGTCTAAGGTAATATTGTTCTGGTTCTCTAAAGCTCACAGTGAACAGTCTGCCTAGTACTTTATTCCCACCCTTTCGGCGTTTTGTCCACAAAGAATTATTAAATACATAATGCTGTGGAATCTCCCAATAATAATAATAATTACGTGCATCAGAATCTTCTCTATTCAATAAGAACCAAGCCATCAAAATTGAGTTATGCCTTTTAGCCCTACCTAAAACTTTATCAAAATCATCGGCATGAAAATACAAATTCTGATCATTTGGCAAATGAATAGATAATCTTGTAATTGCATGGGATTGTTCATGCATTCGCATTGCAAAATGTCTCCAAACAGCCTCAGGAGCGCTCACATACCTGGAGTCAATGAAGTCCTGTACTTCATCATGATTGATAATATTTTTTTCAGAAATTTGAATATTTGCACAATCATGCCCTTTATAGATGTATTTAAATAGATATTTGACACTTTTAATTGATGCACAGACTTCAACATTTATATGACAGTTATATTTGAGGCACAAATACGGGTTACAAGGGACAATCCAAGTGTTATTGACGATTTTATTTCCAACAGAAATGGTATTACCAGATCTTCATTTGTATTTGGGATATCCATCAATATTTCCAATGGTCGCATTTTGAAATTCTTTTGGATATCCCTTTGAACATTTTCCATTTTCCACACATGGACATTTGGATTTTGTATTCCACATGGTCCATGTACCATATTTGATTTTACAAGTTGAAAAAGTCAAGGATACTGGTCTTCATCTGGAATTTCTGCCTTAACTAGTATATGATCAATGTCATCTTCTGTTCATAATTTGGATTCACTTTCTAATATCAATAATATGTGAGCATGAGGCAGTCCACGTTTCTGAAATTCAATGACATAAGTCTTAACTATTACTTTGCCAAATAAATGGAATTTACATATATCTTTTAAAAGAGCATTCAGCTTCATATTAAAAACTCTGGCTACCAAGTCAGGTCTGTTTTCAACTTTTTGCCAGCATTGTAAATTGTTTGTAATATCTGCCCATTTGGGGTTGCATGTCATGGTTATGAATAAATCAGGCTTGCCATATTTCGTTACAATTGCCATAGCATCCTGATATCGCTGCTGCATATTTCTGGGACTACCCTCAAAACATGATGGAAGTATTATCATTTTACCAATTGGCAGATTGTCATTTTCAGATCTAGATTTGAGATAATCCATCAAACCACTATATTTTTCAACTCTCAACTTAGATTGGTTTGCTTTGATGAAACTTATCCAATTGGCCTCCATTTTTTAATATGAATCCACAATAAACTGTTTGAGTTAATTTTCCTGCATTTAAAATAGGCTTGAACTTGTCCCACACAGAGAGATGAAATCCATAATACTGCATTTGTGTGACTCGTGTCCTTACATTTTGTCTAGTATTATTGTCGATTACACTGTTGTCTCTGAGTCTTAATGCAATATCTGTTCCCCAGCCTTTTTCACCATGTGGAAAAAGAATAGGATATG
>NW_005371082.1:301520-324271 GCF_000412655.1 Myotis brandtii | reverse complement strand
TCAGGCCGCTGAGAGCTGTCTGACCAATGGCTGATTCTGGCTGATTCTGTGGGGGTGGGACTTCCTCCTCCCTGCTGTCAGTTTCCACAGCTGTGATGAGGAAGCTGGGGTGAGAGAGGGAGCCGAGTCCTCCAAGCCGCCCTCTCTTTCTTGCTCTGCTCTATGTCCAGCGGTCTCCTGCTCTGCCAAGTCCTCTAAACCTCCCACTCTCCACTGGCAAAGTCCCGGGAGTCCACAAGCGTGGCTAGGCACCGGCGGCTGTGCCTCCCTAACCGGCGAAAGTCCTGGAAGCCCGCAGGCGTGGCTACAGCCTCACCTCCCAGGGGCGGGGAAGGTCCTGGGAGCCTGCGGTCGTGGCTAGGCACTGGCGGCCGCACCTCCCTGACCAGCGAAAGTCCCAGGAGCCCACAGACATGGCTACAGCCTCGCCTCTCAGGGCCGGCGAAAGTCCCGGGAGCCCGCAGCCGCCTCATGGGGTGCTTGACACCTGCATATTCAAATTAACTGCCATATTTGTCAGATAATTTGCATAGTCACTCGGATTGGCTTGTGGTCGTGGCTTGAGTGTAGCAGAGGGACGGTTAATTTGCATGTTTCTCTCTTATTATATAGGATTATACTGAATTTTATCAAACGGTCTTTTCTGCATGCACTGAGATTTCTTCTCTTTGATGTTATTTTACCCAAATATCTTAATTTACTGCTAACATTTTCTAATGTTAACCCATCCTACAATCCTTTAAAAAAAAGCCAATTTTGCTTATCAATATTACTTTATAACATTACGGATACTACTATTTTTATATTGAATTTGTTACATTTCAAATTAAATTAGCCTGATTCTCCTTTGTTGTTTGGTTTAGTCTATCTCCCTATGGAAATTATACACTCACTAGAGGCCCAGTGCACAGATTCGTGCACAGGTGGGGTCCCTCAGCGTAGACTGCAGGGATCAGGCCAAAAGTGGCAGTCCAACACCGCCTGCCCCTCCTACTCATCCCAGCCCCACTGCGCCTGCCAAGACTGCCACTTGTTAGGCTTGCTGCTGCTCCACTGCTGTCTCCAGGCTGCAGCGGCTAGCTGTGAGCCCTGCGTCTCACGGCGCTCCCGCTGTGGGAGTGAACTGACCACCAGGGGGCAGCTCCTGCATTAAGCGTCTGCCTCCTGGTGGTCATTGCGTGTTATAGTGACCAGTCATTCGGTTGCTTAAGCTTTTATATCAACAACAACAAAAGTGTAATATGCTAATTAGACTGGACATACTTCTGGACAACCTTCTGGACGAAGCCAGGGCTGCAAGGGCTGAGGTGGCCACTGCGGTGGGCGGGGGCTGAGGCAGTTGCCATGACAGCGGGGGCCAAGCCCCTTGCACGAATTTTGTGCATTGGCCCTCTAGTATACAATGCTGTGAATCATTCCTTTCTTTCTATAATCTGCAAAGCTTACTGAATATAAAGTTATATGCCACTTAAATGGTTAATAGAAATCTCCTGGTGATAAGTTTAAATTCTTTTGTGGTCAGTTTGAGTACTGCTGCTGATGCTATTATTGTTACTACTAGAGGCCTGGTGCACGAATTCATGCACGGATGGGGACCCTCAGGGTGGCCTATGGAGATCAGGCACCAGCTTGCACCCCCCAGCCTCACAGCCCCACCTGGCATTCCGTCTTGGCCTGGTGCCGCTGTCTCACCTGCTCCACCATCCCGCCTATGGGGCAATCGGTCAGGGCCCGGCCGCCTGCCCAGCTCCCTCAGCGTCTGGGAGCCTGGTGGTGGCCCCATCCCCAACCACTGCGGCTGGTCGCAGTCTGTGGGGCAATCAGGCCCCCACTTGCATCCGCCTTGGCTTGGCGCCATCCGCTCACCTGTTCCACCATCCCGCCGCAATCCCACTCTCATCGGGACCCATCAGGGACGGCAGCACCTCCCCTGCCACCCGCTGCCAGCACCGCATCGCTGACACCCACCTTGTTCCAAAACGGCCCCTGGTGGTCAGTGCACATCACAGCGAGTGGTCGAATTCCTGGTAAAATGACCACCGGAGGGGACAATTTGCATATTAGGTTTTTATTACATAGGATGGTTAGGAAAGAAGAGTTTTTGTTTATGGACAGATTTTTTTTTAAATATATTTTATTGATTTTTTTTACAGAGAGGAAGGGAGAAGGAGAGGGATAGAGAGTTAGAAACATCGATGAGAGAGAAACATCGATTCAGCTGCTTCCTGCACACTCCCTACTGGGGATGTGCCCACAAGCACGGTACATGCCCTTGACCGGAATCGAACCTGGGACCCTTCAGTCCGCAGGCCAATGCTCTATCCACTGAGCCAAACCGGTTAGGGCAATGGACAGATTTTTAAATAAATTTCTTTTATTGGTCAAAGATTAAGGTTTTCTCTCTTGAAACAAATTGGGAAAGTTATACTTCCAGTAATTTGTTTAGTCTAATTCCAATATGTCTGCATAAAATATTGTTCATATCGTCTTTGGATCTTTATTGTTGGCTGTTCCGCCTTTCATTCTAAAACTGTATATGTATTGATACCATCTCTCGTTTTCTGATTCACCTTGTCAAGGGCTTGCCTACTTAATATACTTTTCAAATTACCAACTTTGGGTTTTTATAGCATGTCACCATGTTTTCTATTGTTTTCTTTTCCTTACATATCTTGTATACTTTGATATTTTTATAACTTCTTGAATGGGCACTTAGCTATAAAGTTAGATTAAAAAACATTTTAAGCCCGGCTGGTGTGGCTCAGTGGTTGAGCGCTGACCTATGAACTAGGAGATCACAGTTTGATTCCTGGTCAGGGCAAGTGCCCAGGTTGCAAGCTCAATCCCCAGTAGGGGTGTGCAGGAGACAGCCGATCAATGATTCTCTTTCATCATTAATGTTTCTAGCTCTCTCGCCCTCTCCCTTCCTCTCTTAAATCAATAAAAATATATTTTTTAAAAAATATTTTAAGTTGATACAAGTTTTAATAGCATCATTAATGATTACTTCTAAATATATTATAATTGCCATTATGATTTATTCTTTTGACAGAATCAGTATGATTGCTAAACTTTTTAGTCTTATGTTTCATACCCTCAATATTCTTACAAACTATTGGTCTGATTTATACTCACTAAGAAACGTGTTACAATCACCCACCAAATTGTGACTTTGTTTCTTTCTCTTTATATTTCTCTTAATTTATGCTTTACATACAGTAAAACTTCAGTTCTTGAACTTAATTGGTTCCAGAAGGCTGTTCGAAAAGTGATTTGTTCAAAAACCAAATCACTTTTCCCATTAGAAATAATGTAAATTAAATCAATTCATTCCAGACCTCCAAATGAGTCTCTGCTTTAACCTTTCTTATATACAATACGTCTAGTGTACTGTTTAATCTATAAATAAACACTTTAAAAGCAAAAAGAACATGAAACATAAATGAAAATTTAACAGAAAGGAAATGAAATGTACACTAAGAAGTGGTGACACTGTACATATTAAAGAAAAATAAGCAGCAACAAAGACAAACATAAACATGAAAATAACCACAGCACAATTTCCTGAGATGTTAACAATGCAAGATTTAGCAGCAAACTGTTTCATACTTATGCATTCTCTCCTTTGTTGCCTGAGAGACATGTGACTGATCATACAGGTATCAGCATAAAAGGGTTGTTGGGTAAAGAACCTAAATTTTGTTCAACAACCGATACATTTTCCCCCCCATGAACAACTTGGTTGAGAACTGAATTGTTCAAGATAAGAGACGTTCAGGAATCCAGGTTCCACTTTATTTTGAGCTTATGTAAATACAAATTTAGGTATCTTCTTGCAAACTAAACCATGTTACAAATCTGTTCTTTACCCAGTAAAAACTATTATGTCTAATAGTAATACAAGCTACCTCAGTTTTCTTTCAGTTTGCATGTATCTGGCAGTCTTTTTTCTATCCTTTTATTTTTCAACATTTTTGTGACAGTATTTTTGTTATCTCTTATTAACAATGACCAGCTAGGTTATTTTTAATCTAATCTGACAATCTGCCTTTACGTACTAAATTTGGGCAATTTACATTTATTATAATTCTTTTTATTGTAAGCCTTAAATTTTTAACTTGAATACTTCATTTTAAGTTCAAAGATAATCAACACCTCTATACTCTTGATGATCACCAAAATCCTATCACTCACGAACTTTATTCAAACTTTTTTTTAAAAATCCTCACACACAGATGTTTATTAATTTCAGAGAAAGGAATTGGAAGAGAGAAACATCAATGTGAGACAGAAACATGGATCAGTTGCCTCCTGTGTGTGCCCAGACCAAGGACCGAACCAGCAACCTAGTTAAGTGCCCTAACCAGGAATCGAACCCACAACCTTTTGGTGCAGGGGTTGACACTCCAACTTACTGAGCAAACCCAGCCAGGGCTCTATTCAATCTTATATGCTATTTGTATCCAATGTTTTGAGATCATTTTCTTAATCCTTTAATTAATCATTACTAGTATAATCATTATTGCTATAGGTGTCTTATTATATACTAGAGGCCCAGCGCACAAAATTCATGCACAGGTACAGTCCCTAGGCCTGGCCTGTGATCAGGGCCATCTTCCCCACCTGCCCGCAGCCGGCCCCACCCCGCGCCACCACCCACCCCCGGTTGCCTGTTCACCATTAGGTGATCGGTGCCTGACAGCCAGGGGAAGGGACCGAGAGGTCAGCTGTTCCCGCCCACTCGCTGGGCCTGTCTGAACATGGGTGGCCATCAGGCGACTGGAGCCTGCTGGCCAGGGAAAAGGACCAAGAGGCGGTCAGTGCGCCTCAGTGACTGGTCCAGCGATCGTTCTGCCGTTGGGGTCAATTTGCATATTACCCTTTTATTATATAGGATAGAGGCCTGATGCACAGGTGGGGACCGGCTGGCCTGCCCTGAAGTGAGCCCCAGATTGGGGTGGGGGGTCCCCACTGGGGGGCGGGGCCAGCCGGGGTGAGGGGCTGCCGGGGGTTTGCAGGCCGGCCACACCCCTGGCTTTTCAGGAAAGACATCTGGAATACATCTGGTCTATCCAGCCTAAGTAGCATATTACCCTTTTATCAGTATAGACTAGTGGCCCGGTGCACAGATTCGTGCACATTGAAAGGAAATTAATTAGAAGAAATATTTTAATGTCGCTATTCGCCCTTTCTCTATAGCAGAAGGGTCAAAGATGAAAGAAAATTAGTAAACTGTATATCAGCAAGAGCTTTATATGTATCGTGCATGCGCGAGTCAATGTTTATTTTTCAATTGCCCAGTGCATGTCATATGTACTGGCTGGTCAGTCCGTCAGTTGGTCAGACAGTTGTATGGTCGGTCACTTAACCTTTTATATATAGAGATCTTATTTAGAGGATTTCTGTGTTCACCAATATTTTTTGTACCTCACTCCATTTAAATTCAATTTCCATCATTCTAAAGTACTCACAAAGCAGTTCTTTCAGGAAGGATCTATTGACAAATGAATACTTAATGCCTTAATTTCACTCAAATTAGATATGAAGACACACCCACAATTTATTTTATCTTAGCACTGTGGAAATAAAGTTCCATTATCTTCTGTCATCTATCTATGCTACCAAAAAGTCAGCAGCTTAAACTTTATTCCATGGCTAATGATTATGCCTTTTACTTCTGGATGGTTTATAGGTTATTAACGTTTTGGCATTCAACAATTTCTCCAGTATATGCTGGGACTGTAATTTATTTTTATTTATTCCACTCATGAGACTTTATTCCCCCTAACACACAAATTAATTTATTTCATCAATTCTGCAACATATTAAGCAAATTTCTATTTCAAAATCTATAAAGTACTATTTGGTGCTTTGAAATCACTATTAAACATATTAGACCTTTTTATCGATCTTTCATGTCTTAGCATCTTTTATGTTTTCTTTATCTCACTGTAGTTATAAAATTTCCTCAGATGGATCTCCCAGGTTTCTAAATATCGTTTATAAGCCAATAAATATTTTAATGATAATGACCCGTTTTTTCATTTCTATTTTTTCCCTAACTTCATTCTCCTCCTTTCATATATATACTAGAGGCCTGCTGCACGAAAAGATTCGTGCAATAGGCCTTCCCTTCCCCTGGGTGCCGGCACCGGTTTTCCTCCTGCACCCGGGACCCAGGCCTTCGCTCCAGCCGGAGCCGCCTTCCAGCCTTAACTTAGCTGCTCCGGCAGCCGGAGCTGCCTTCCAGCCTTTCACTGCTCCGGGGGCCGAAGCCGCCTTCCAGCCTTAACTTAGCTGCTCTGGCAGCCGGAGCCGCCTTCCAGCCTTTCGCTGCTCCGGCAGCCAGAGCCGCCTTCAGTTTTCGCTCCGCTGCTTGGCGCCTACGTATGCAAATTAACCGCCATCTTTCTTGGTGGTTAATTTGCATATTGCCCTGATTAGCCGATGGGAAGCGTAGTGAAGGTACAGTCAATTAGCCTTTTTGTCTTTTATTAGATAGGATATGGCTATTGTGTTTTTTAGGTTCTTCTTTATGTCTTTAATCCTTTTAAGGATGTCATCTTTAGTCTTTTCAATGTATAAAATGGTATGTCTTATAAATCTAATCCTAGCGTGATGTCAGAGGAATGGCGGCGTGAGAGCGCACCTTGACCTCTCCCCCTTGAACTTTCAACAAGTTAACCAACTATAATTCAACAAAGAAATCCCCATTCAACACAGACGCAAGTCTGAGAGACCCATGCATTGAAAGATCTAAAGGTGGGCAACCAGGAATAAAGGGGAAGATGTGAGGAAAGCGCAGAAGGCCACGAGAGACAGCCGTGCAATGTGAAGCTCCCGGCTTGGCCAGGAGAGGGGAGAAAGCCAGCAGTAGCAGGCACTTCCTTTGGCTGGAATGGTGAGGGAGTGAACAGTGTCTGATTCAGCAGACGCCTGACAGAGCAGGTTCTCTCATGGGGCTCTCCACTCGCAGAATGGGCAGTGATGTTTCAGACAAAGAACCTAAACCACAGAGCCCTGCTGCCACTTGGACTCCCAAAACTAGCCTCCCTGGTGCCCTTAGAGTCGTGTCTAGGAGCATATTATATGTAAACTAAGAGCTAATGCAGCAGAAGCACTGTTTCCTCTGTGACTCATCCTCGACAGTGCTTGTGGTGGAGTCGCCTATATGGTGAGTAAACAAAACCCACCCACAGGCAGCTCGGCTATACTGTCTTATGGAGGTTCAAGACTAGGATATAAAGGAGCTAAAAGAAATCTTGCAATTCAGCACCATCTACTGGAAAATAGAAAGACCACTTCAGGAAAAGCTTCTATTGGCCATACTTACAGGGAGATAAATGCCTAGACAAGTGATATCGGCAAATACCATGAATAACCATGATAACGAGAATGACCAGAAAGAAAATGAAAAATCCTCAGTAAGCAAGCTGGACACAAAGAAATATGTGATATAAATGACAGAGATTTCAAACTGTGGTTCTGAAAATACTCAACGAGATGTGAGAAAATGCACTCAGGAAAACAAATCAATGAACAAAACAAGTACTTTACCAAACACATTGAAATTTTAAAAAAGAACCAATCAGAAATCTGAGAAATGAAGCATGCAATTAAGGAGATTAAGAGTGAACTAATGAGCACAGAAAACAAAGCCAACCAGATGGAGGAAAGAATTAGTGATATCAAAGACAGGAATCTAGAAATGACACAGAGGGAAGAAGAGAGAGAACTGAGCATAAAGAAAAATGAAAGAGCTCTATGAGAACTATCAGACTCCATCAGAAAAAGCAATATTAGGATTATAGGTATTCCTGAGGAATAAAAGAGGGAACAGGGAACAGAGACTTTATTCAGACAAATAGTGGATGAGAACTTCCCAAACCCATGGAAAGAACTAGATCCTCGAATCCAAGAAGCACATAGAACACTAGTTACCTCAACCCAAAGAGGCCCTCTCCAAGGCACTAGGTATTGAAGCTGTCAAAAATTAATGACAAAGAAAATATTCTCAAAGCAACCAGAGAAAAGAAAGAAGTGACCTACATAGGAAAACCCATCAAAATGTCATTCAACTTCTCAGCAGAAACTCTAAAGCCAAAAGAAAGTGGAAAATATTTAAACGTCTGAAATAGAGAAATTACCAGCCACAAATAATATATCCAGTAATATCATCCTTTAAATGTGAAGGAGAAATAAAGACAATCCCAGACATATAGAAGTTGAGGAATTTTATCACCAGAACACCTCCATTGCAGGAAATACTCAAGAGAGTTATTATACTTGAAACTAAGAACATAAGGTCACAACACTAAGAGTAAGATCACTAAAAAACTTACAGCATAAACAGGGGTAGTTTGTATCAACAAAAATATAAACGGAGAGGGGTTAAAGGTATAAACTGGAAAAGGAGGATGAAGAGCAGATGCACTCAAAGAAAAAAATAGAAAAACTATAGTATATATACAGGTTTATTTTTAATAAACCTAATAGTAACCTCCCACAAAAATCCCTAAACCAGAACACATAGTGTAAAAAAAGAAGAAACACAGAAAAGAAGTATGAAATAGCACCAAACAAAAATGAAAGAAAAACAACAGAAACGAACCAATGGAGGCACAGAGATACCAGAAAACCGAAGATAAAATGGCTATAGTAAATCCTCATACATCAATAATTACCCTAAATGTAAATGGTCTAAATTCACCAATAAAAAGGCACAGAGTAGCAGAGTGGATCAAAAAACAAAACCCAACCACATATGCTGCCTGCAAGAGACACATCTAAGCTGCAAAGACAAATTCAAAGTAAAAGGGTAGAAAATAATTATCCAAGGAAATAGCATCCACAGAAAAGCAGGTGCAGCCATACTTAAATCTGACAGGATAGATTTAAAGAAAAAGATAATATGAGACAAAGATGGACACATCTATAATAATAAAAGCATAATATGCTAATTAGACTGGACGTCCTTCTGGGATGAAGCCAGGGCTGCAGCTGTGGGATTGAGTCCGCCGCAGCTAAGAAGGCCTACTCTTGCACAAATTTCATGCATCGGGCCTCTAGTTATAATGATAAAGCAGACACTACATCAAGAAAACAACACTTCCTAATATATATGCACCCAACCAGGGAGCACTGAAATATATAAAACAACTATTCACAAAACTAAAGGGAGAAACAGATCAAAAGACATAGTTGGGTCCTTTAATACTACATTGACAGCTCTAGAGAGATCAACCAAAGAGAAAATCAATAAAGAAATATTGGCATTAAATGAAACACGAAACCAAATAGACATAATTGACATTTACAGAACCTTTTATCTCAGAACATGAGATTATACATTCTTCACCAGTGCACATGGAACATTCTCTAGGATAGACCACATGTTGATTGGGTCACAAAACTAGCATCCACAAATTCAAGAAGGTTGAAGTCATACCAAGCTCATTCTCCAACCATGATGTCTTAAAATTAGAAATCAACTGCAAAAAGGAAGTAAAGAAACCCAAAAATACATGGAGACTAAAGAATATGCTAACAAAAAAATGACTGGGTCAAAGAAGAAAGAAAAGATGAAATCAAAACATATATAGAGACAAATGAGAATGACAATACAACAGATCAAAACTTCTGGAATGCTGTGAAAGCAGTAATAAGAGAAGTTTATCTCATTACAGGCCTATCTAAAAAAAAAAAAAAAAAAAGAAAAGAGAGAAATCCCATGTAAACAACCTTACATCACATCTTAAAAAACTAGAAGAGGAAGAACAAAAGCAGCCCAAAGTCAGCAGAAGGAAATATAAATTACAGCAGAATTGAATGAAATGTAGAGAACAAAAGGATTACACACAAATTTTAATAAAACAAAGAATATTAGGAAAGACTATATGCCACCAAATTCAAGAACCAAGAAGAAATGGATAAGTTCCTAGAAATATATAACCTTTCTAGATTAACTCATGAAGAATTGGAAAATTTAAATAGACCAATCAACAGTGAGGACATTGAAACAACCATCAAAAACCTTACGAAAAAACAAAAGTCCAGGGGCAGTGGCTTCACCAGTGAATTCTACCAAATGTTCAAGGGAGACATAAAACCTATCCTTCTCAAACTTTTCCAAAAAATTGAAGAGGGAATACGTCCTAACATGTTCCATGAGGCCAATATAACCCCAATACCAAAACCTGGCAAAGATAACACACAAAAAAAGAAAACTACAGACCAATATCTCTGATAAATACAGATGCAAAAATCCTAAATAAAATACTAGCATATCGAAAGCAACAGTACAACCAAAAAATAATACATCATGATCAAGTGGTGTTCTTTCCAGGGGCACAAGGATGGTTCAACATACTCAAATCAATCAATCTAATACACACATTAACAAAAGAAAGGATAAAAATCATGTGATCTTATCAACAGATGCAGAAGAAGCACTTGATAAAATACAACATCCATTTATTTATGAGGAAAACACTCAATAAAATAGGAATAGAAGGAAAGTACCTCACCATAATAAAGGCCATCTATCATAAACCCTCAGCTAATATCATACTCAACGGTGAAAAATTGAAACCTTTTTCTGTAAGATCAGGAACAAGACAAGGATGTCCACTCTCATTCAACATAGTGCTGGAAGTCCCAGCCAGACGAATAAGGCAAGAGAAAGAAATAAAAGGCATCCAAATAGGGAAGGAAGAAGTCAAACTGTCACTTGTTGTAGATAGAAAACCCTAAAGACTCCATCATTAAACTATTAGAAACAATAAATAAATACAATCAAGTTGCAGGATACAAAAATCAATGTGCAAAAATCCACTGCCTTCAAAACAAACAAAACTTCAGAAAAAGAAATGAAAACAAACAAACAAACAAAAAAAAACAATTCCTTTTGCATTTGCAACCTAAAGAATAAAATACCTAGGAATAAACTTAACAAAGAATGTGAAAGATCTATATACTGAAAATCGCAAAGCATTATTAAAAGAGATTGAAAAGGACACAACAAAATGGAAAATATCCCATGCTCATGGACTGGAAGAATCAACACAGTTAAAATAGCCATATTACCCAAGCCAATATACAGATTTAATGCAATCCCTATTAAAATCCCAATGTCATTTTTAAAGAAACAGAACAAGAAATCATTAGATTTGTATGGAACCACAATAGACCCCAAATAGTCAAAGCAATCCTGAGAAAAAAAGAACAAAGCTGGAGGTATCATGCTGACTTCAAATTATACTACAGAGCTAGCTATGATAATGAAAACAGCATGGTACTGGCAGAGAAAAAGACACAAGATCAATGCAACAGAATAGATCCCTGCTATAAAACCACATGTATATAGACAGATATTTTTGACAAAAGAGACAGAAACACACAGTGGTGTAAAGACGTTCTCTTCAATAAATGGTGCTGGGAAAACTGAAAAGCCACATACAAACGAATGAAACTGGATTACAGTTTGTCCCCATGTACAAAAGTTAATTCAAAATGGATCAAAGACCTATATATAAGATCCAAAGCAATAACTAACATAGAAGAAAACAGGTTCCAAATTTATGGACCTTGGTTGTAGAGAACCTTTTATGAATTTTATTACAAAGGCACAAAAAGTAAAGGCAAAAATAAATGAATGGGACTATATCAAACTAAAAAGCTTTTGCACCTCAGAAGAAACTGACTGCAAAACAAAAAGGCAGCCAACCAGATGGGAGATAATATTTGCAAACAGTAGCTCCAACAAACGATTTAATTTCCAAAATATATAAAGAACTCATAAAACTCACCAAACAAACAACCCAGTCAAAAAGTAGGCAGAGGATCTGAAAATACACCTCTCGCAAGAAGACATAGGAACAGCCAACAGATATATGAGAAGATGTTCAACCTCACTGGCAATTAGGGAAATGCAAATCAAAACTATAATGAGATACCACCTCTCACCTGTTAGAGTGGCCATTATCAACAAAACAAGCAATGACCAAGTGTTGGAGAGGTTGTAGAAAAATGGGAGCCCTCATTCACTGCTGGTAGGAATGTAGACTGGTACAACCACTATGGAAAGCAGTCCGGCAATTCCTTAGAAAATTAAGAATAGAGCTACCAGAGGACTCAGTAATCCCTCTCCTGGGTATATACCCAAAAATCTCGAAATCATGTGTTCATGAAGATATATGAGCCCCTATTTTCATTGCAACATTACTCACAGTGGCCAAGACATGAAAACAACCAAAGTATCCTGTGAAAGTGGACTGGATAAAGAAAATGTGGTACATATACACAATGGAATACTACTCAGCCATAAGAAAGGATGGACCTTCAGAACATTATGATAAGAGAAATAAGTCAGTCAGAAAAAGCTAAGACCCATATAAGTTCACTCATTTGTGGGATATAAAACTGAAACTCATGAACACAAACAGCAGTGTGGTGATTGCCAGAGGGAAGGAGGTCCTATTATATGATAACAGGAGAAGATTTGACTTTGAGTAGTGGGCACACAGTATTTACAGATCTTGTAACATAGAAACCCACACCTAAAACCTCTATGTTCATGTTGACCAATGTCACCCCAATAAATTGAAATTTTTAAAAAGTTAATTTCTTTATATTAAAAAAGCAAACAAGCAACAACAAAAAAGATCTAATACTGCTATGTGCAGTGTCTGGGTTTCAGCACTTAGGAACTATTTTAAGCATTTGGAAATTTTGCATTATGAGGTCATTTTCATTGAAGCATTAATTTGTATGAATACTGTATAGCTATAAACTTAGATTAAATCTTGCTAGAAAGAGTTTAAGTTTGCATAGATGTTTATACTGGTGATTCTTGTGGCCCTCTCTTTAATCTTGACCCTTCGTGAATCATAGAATCATATTTCCAACTGCTTACTGGAAAGTTAGTTATTTTCATGATCATAGTATCTCCCCTGCCAGGTAAATATGGAAAATGAGTTATTTTCAAAGAAAAACACACAAACACACACATATTCCCCTTGATTAACATCACTGAGGCAAGAAATACTGTCAGCAATATATCCTCTATCTTCAAATTAGTAGAGGCTTCCCTTTTAATTTCACCCCTCCTCTTAATCTACACTAGGGCCTATTTGCTCGCAGCATCTCCCAATACAAAGTTATATAATAGCATTTCAGTAACTATTCAACTCACTTCTTGAAACATATCTCATTCAAAACTAAGTTATCACAGATCAATTTTATTGATCTGTAACATGAACTAAATTATTTCTTTTCATTACATTTGTGACTAATAATTGTATCATTTTTATTAAACACAATTAATATTTATCAAAATCAATGAAACAAATTCTCCAAAACTAAAGTAAAAGGGGGGTAAGTTGTATTTAGAACAAAAGCACAAATTCTAGGCCTTAACATTAACAGGCTTTAGATATTTTCAGTATATATTGCTACTTACCTTATGGGCAGGGACCAGATTTACCAAAACTGTATCCAAAAGCTCCTGAGATACTGTATCACCTTCACAAATAATGGAACTCATGAGGTCTACCATGTGCATATGAACTTTCTGATTGTGGCCATTGCTGAAATTCAAAATAGACATTTAGGGTGTAACTAAAATATTCATTATTTAATCATAACATGGTACTAATAAACATTACACTTTATAAAAAAGATACTAAAATATTAATTATATCAAATTCTATATATTCATTTAAAGCTTCCCTGGCTCCCAAATCTTACAATAGTATCCAAAATCTTTTTTTAAACTACATTTCCTGGATTACTTTTCCCTAATTTTAACAAGTCTCAAAATCAAAAGTAATGAACTCAAATGCAGCTTTATATTTAACTTCAGAAAATCAAATTGTTTTGCTGAAATTCATTATAGTAATTTTAAAGAACACACAAATAGTTCAACTATTCACATGAATTAAGGAGTCAGTAACACATAAGTTAATAAAAAGATAAAAATATAATCCAAGAAATATTTTTATATTGGGTATAGATTGCCTTGATGCTACTCTTGTATTATTTTCTACATCACAAACTTGATTAAGTTATATTTGTTTTTTAAAACATTTATAAAAATGTTAATGAATTCTTAAATTACAACTCTTAGCCTTCCAATATTTATAACAAACACAGTTTAAGCAGATTCATCTGTAAGTTAAAACCCTTCATATTTAAAAAAGTTATATTTCTAATAAAATAAACTTACTTTATAACTGAAAATAATGTTCTGTATAATTGT
Organism: Myotis brandtii; assembly: GCF_000412655.1. Classification (NCBI taxonomy): domain Eukaryota; kingdom Metazoa; phylum Chordata; class Mammalia; order Chiroptera; family Vespertilionidae; genus Myotis; species Myotis brandtii. The sequence goes on along the minus strand of NW_005371082.1, from coordinate 310,014 downwards.
GTAAAAATTTCATTGCTATCTTCCAACTCAAAGCATATGTTATATGACTTGACCCAAGCAATGTTCTAAAATAAGAGGTAAAAAAGATGAAAGATAAACACTTTAATTAGTGCAAATATAAAAGCACAAATAATTTAAAATGCCATTTCAAGATATAATATATTGCTTACCTCAAGTAAATAAAAATACCTATTGAATTGTGGGCTCTTTGTATCCTCTAACCCCTTCAACTGCCTTGTTATAAACATAAATATATCCTTAAAAAAAACACAAAGTATTGTTTAGATTATAGAATGCTAAATTAAAATATCCAATGCTAAAGCTAATTCGGCACTGGTATCTATCCTAATAAATTATAAACAACCAAAAAAAAATTGCATTTGGCTGGAATTTTTTAAAAGGACATCATCATATGAAAATACCAATTATCTTACTACCCTTCATAGGAAAACAGAAAATCATTTACCATAATCTTAAAGTAGAGAAAAACTTCATCTTACAGCAAGTTAAAAAAATAGACCTAAAAATTGAGTGAACTAAAATTTATGCTAACTTTATCAGAATAAAAGAGGTAGCAATGACTGGGAATTGATCAGCTCTGCTAGAACAGCACCTATGTGTGGTAATTATATAGCAAGAACACAATTTAGGAGCTTTAAAATTCCAAAATGAAATCTCTAAGTAAAAAGACAATAGATCGCAGAAGCTTAGAAATTTTAAAAAGACCCTTAAGAAGTTAACTTTTAAGCTTCCTATCTAATTGTTATAATTATTTGTTTCTCCCCACCAGTTTTCAATCTATCTCTATCCCTTGCTTTCTATTTTTGGGTTCACTCCACGGATTGCAGGTTCAATCCTGCCAGGGCTTGTGCAGAAGGCAACTGATGTGTCTCTCTCACATGGATATCTCTCTCTCTTTCTCTTTCTCTCTCTCCCTCCTTCCCTTTCTCCCTGGGCCCCCACCCCCTGCTAGCTCCCTTCCACTCTCTCTAAAAAGCAATGGAGAAAATATCCTCTGGTGAGGATTAACACCAACAAAAGAGGGGAAAAAAAGTTTCCCTTAGAAGTAAAATGATAAACAAGCTTATTTTTAAAAGGGAAGAAATGTAATATGCTGATGACGAAGTATATTTTCCAGAAAAACACTATCAAAGTACATCCTTAAAAAATGGTTACTATGACAGTACTGTGTAAAATTTGTCTATGGGAACTGTCATGTTGACTACCTGAAGATGGAAAGGCAACAGTCATTTATAATTTCTCCAACAATCACTGACCTAAACGTGAAGTCAGGTGTAAAGGGTTTTCTCTATGACAACAATAAACTGACAGTGGAAAGGTGAGAATCAAAGTGTCACAATTTTCTATTATTACTACTATAGACAAAGAAAATTATAACTTTGATGCAAATAGAGTGAAAACTATTCGATAAATACTTAAAAGCACCCTCAAAACGAATATTTTATAAGTACTACCCCAATAAAATGAAAAAAGTATTTATAATTAAGACCCAAAAAACAGACCACAAAAAATAAGATGCCCTTATTTTTTCAGCTATAAAGTAATCCAAAGACTCTAAACTCAACTCTTCAATGTTCTTCTCATAAATTGTCCTGTTATAAATAGAACAGATATGTTGCTATTCTTTTGGGAGAACTTTTCATCACCCTGTAGCCTTGACATAGGTCAGATTATGAAAAATAAGAAATCCACAATAGAGGTAGAAAAAATCATGTAGCAGCACTCAGTTACACTTCCCTCTTCATGAGAATGCCAATAAGACACCTGGTGAGGAAGAGCCACAGTCAATCAAATACAATCACTCCTTAAACCAATTAAGCACTTCCAAATGAGACATTCAAATTAGAAGTTAAGATATACACCTGGGTGTACAACTCCACAGACCAGCTCACATTAGATAGTGAAATCTCTGATCATTCTCAACTCTTTGAACATTCAATTCCACTTTTAAGTAACAAATACTTGCTCCTACCACTGCCATCCTGAGATTCTTTTACCAATTAAAATGTAAAACAAGTAAATCCATCTAGTTTAGGCATTCCATACTGAAATTTCGCAGACATGATCAAATAAGCAGGTTCTTCACTCCAATTATCAAGAAGCAACTGCATAAATTCAAGAATCAAGTCTTGGTTGTTTTTCACCAAAGTAAACCCAGTTCCTGACACATAATTAAGATCAATTATTTGTTAAATAAAATAAACCTAAATTGACTGCTATTTTTTCACACTGGGTATTAATAATCATCCCATGGATTCATTCTCTAACCAATTTGTCACAATTATCTTTTACTGTGTCTTTTGTTGTCAGTTTTTTCTAATTTTCTCCCTAACCTACTTTACTCATTTTTCTTACTGTATGCTATTTCTACAGCTAGATTAATCACGCTATTCTACTTTTCTCATCTTTAAAGATTTACCATGCATAAGGCTTTATTTACAACTACTACAACTAGGTCTTTTTTTATTTCATTAAAATTTTGTTCGTATTATTTTCTTCAACACAATTCACATCACACCTCACACCTTACATTAAATGGATTAGGATTCATTCATATATATTTTAGAAGCCCTGCGCACGAAATCGCACAGCCCCGCCCATCCACATGCGCTTCACTGCACAGGCTGCCAGCCTTGCTGAGATCAGAGCCTGTGGGCCGCGGGGGAGGGACCGAGAGGTGCTCCATGCACTTCATGGTGACCGGTTGTTTGGTCCTTACGGCCACGGGCTTTTTATAATATAGATTTAGGTTTTTACTGGATACTGTCTTTTAAATAGCAAACATGGTCTTTAACATGGATTTTCAAAAGAGAAAACCATTGTCCCCCAAGTAATATGGAAATAAAGCTAATGATGACATAAAAAGTATAGAATAAACACCAGAAACTGTTTTCTAAAAGCAAGTACTTAACGGGGATAGCGTTATGGGGAGGAAGTAAGTTCTAAAGAAAACAGAAGTTTAACAAAAGATTTCAGCAGCTAATGTCTAATGTCTAAGAAGCCAAAGAAATTACCTAAACACTCTAACTCCCACTTTAGTTAGAAAGATAATAGAAGTATCAGTCAATCTTGGCAGTTCTTTATATCAGTACTTGCCTTTAGTTTATCAGGGGATGTGTAAGGAGCTTCAGGAGCATAAATTCTGAAAATATCAGCCAGGCAGCAGGCTACCAGTAGGCGAACATCTTTATCAGGATGCTTGAGAAAAAAGTCTGAAGCCAAATGTAAAGCCAGGTTTAAATAAAGCTCCTTTTCTTCTTCAGAGTCCTGGTCCATATCCATGAAAGTTTTCACAACCATCTATACAAAAACACATTAATCAAGTAATGAAATCCTTCATGTACAAATAAAGTTATTTGAAATAAAAGCCATATTAATTGCAAAGGTTAAACTTCCAATAAATATACTTTTATTTTTCCCCTGGAAGTGTCTACCTGAGAGAACAAGATCCTTATAAAACTATAGGGTAAATAACTTTTCTTTAAAAGACTAAGTAAAATACTTTTAATTTACGCATACCTGCTAACCAGGTTTTAAAAATTTAAAGCTACCCTTACATAGTGCTTCTGATCTCACTGACACAACTGGAATAAAAGGAGTATGTCTCTTCTTAAAAACAGCATCCTTTTAAAATAATATATCTAATCCTTTTAAGAGAAAGTATACCTCTAAAGAAAAACCTAGAATGACAATTTACTTTTCCATCTAAGCCATAAACCACTCCAGATACATGGATTAATATATTCAGCTAAAAAAGAATATGTAAACAGATTCAAGAAAGGATGGCAAAAATGCATCCCTAAATGTGAAAAAGCTATCCTGAGAGACTACCATAGCATCCAACAAAATATTTCTTGTGCAACAGTAAAAGATAATATGATATGGATAGTTCATTAGTAGGACTCAATAGCATGTATAGAATGAACCTACCAGAAATGGTTCCTTTTTCAAAAACGTCTACATAAAAGAAGTAGGATAAACTTAAGAATGGGGAGAAACAGTACAGTTTGAATTCTGTGAAGAGCTTTCTCTAATTTCCGTACTAGTAGTTATGATGAACCCTCAGTCTATACTATTACCACTTCAAATAAGACAACAACATTGCCTAACTTGACATAGCACAGGAAAGGTGACCATCTGGCATCCACTAGGTGGTGCTGCAAATACTAATCAACAACCAAGGCTAGCCACCAAGTATCAATGTCTAGGAATTGGTCTTGGAGACATACTGCAAGAATTTCCACTCTGCTGTAGAGCTAGACTTCTGAGTAATAAATGTCCAATGTCTTACTGAATTCTCAGAGCAGCCGTGAGAAACTGTTCCTCACAGAGTAAACCCTCAGTTCTATTATGTCAGATGCCAGAATCAACAATAGAGTAATTCTTCCAGATGAGCACTACAGTTTCAGGGTATAATGTCCAGATTACTCTCCTAACTTTTTAATTTTATTACTTTCAAGATATATGCTTTGATGACCTAGTGTATTATGAAAAGAGACAAAGAAAAAAAGACCTATATGCAGAGAACCATTTCTTTCTCTACAGTGACATCTTACATATCAACAAATTGTTGTAATTTATAAAACTTACAGCTGTACTTGGACATGTCAAAAATTATTATCATCCCACACCAAATCCTGTTTATATTTCTCTAAGAAGTTTGCTAAAATAATGGTGAGTGTAAATTAGGAAAATTAAAGAAGATAAATTATATTAATCAGAATACAGTTGGGCATAAATGTCTACAAAAATAATGAAAGCATACTACAAATACTAAATGTAAGCACTATACAAAATATTCTAAGACTAACAAGTAAGTTTACTCAAGGGCTAGATAAGGGGGAATTCCTCACTACTGTCTACAACTTAAATAGTGGTATAAACTCATCAATAACTCATATGAGTCCTCTGAATTAAAAAAGATGTTTGAGAAAATAACATCTCTAAAAGTCGCTAAACACTAATCAGCTTATAAGTGTAGTCTCTGTGTTTAACATAAGTTTCATTTCATTGCTGAAATACAAACAAATATGAGGAAATGAATGTATATGTTTCCCTAAAAATTCTGTAAGTCAAGAGAACATAGATACACAGAAGAAAACAAAACAAAAGAAAACCCGATTCAAAATTGTAGCTTTACTATTTTTAATAAGATATATACTGGTTCCTAACTAGATAAAATATCCACATATTGGGAAATTGAATCTGCTCAAAGATGTGTTTGCCTTTGAATAACAAGCATCTGATCTTTGACATCCTAATACTTTAAGCATAAAGGCTATAACACTAAGACTTTACCATGAAATTTAGAGTAGTATTTGTATTAGGGTCCTTTTGTTATGATAAAAATAAACCACGCATCAATAGCTATAAAACAGTACTTTGCTTTAAAGTTCCTGGGCCTTCATTGATTAATTATGGCAAGTTTTTTATCTTGAAATATAAGTAAATAATGACCTATCAAGTAAAATAAATGACTCAGTTGATTCAACCAGGAGGGGGGAAAAAACACTCAAAATTTTAAAAAATCTGAACTGGTAAATCAATTTAACATTCTCCTTGGCCACTCTCTTCCTTTAACCATTTTAACAATCAAGAGACCATCACTGACAGGAAGGAAAAGGAGAAATATTATTCAAACACATATGAAGAGACTCTAGCCATAGAATGACGGCCTCAGCTATAGAAGTTCACCATCAATGTTGATTCATTCACACATGTCAAAGCAGAGAGAAAAGATACAGTAAAGCTCTTTAACCTACCCTTAAATAACTTACGAAAAAGTAAAATATAGTCTGAGTATTCAGAACAAAAATTTGAAACTTCCTTTCTCATATGAGACAACTTTCTATAGACAAAAATGAATATGAATATTGTGGATTTGTTCTTTATACTCAATTATAGTAGGCCCTAGAAAATCTGAGCCTCACCTTTCTAATTGCTCTCCCATTAACAATAGCTAAGAAACACTACAGTTCTTTATTACCGCCACTCTCTGAGATCCTTTCCCTCCCATTCCCTGCTTTGATTTTCTTTTTAAAGTTACCCTAACAAGATACAGCACTAATCAAGCCCCACACCCTTAAAGGGATTTCAGGGGAAAAACAAAAAAACAAAAAAAAAGAACCAGAACCAGTTTTACTCACCTTTAACCGCCTCACCATCTCTTCTTTAGATATTTTATCTGAGATTTCCTTGACACCAGGAGGATAAGTAATTTTTCCATCATTGGTCCTCGTCTTTGAATGAGCCATGATGGAAATATTTTTACCCCTAAAACAAGAAAGTGATTAGTTGCAAACCAAAAAGTTAAAAAATATTCATAATAAACATGAGAAGTAACATTCCTAATTTCTAGTAATTCACCTACCTAATTAATGAAAAGCATTTTATTGAACATTTCCCAAAATTTTTTTTCATTTTCATTAGTGGCAAGCTAGTTTATTTACACTAACCCTCCAACTACAAAAACTAAAAATGACAAAAAATGTGCAAATTAGGTATATTTTTAAAGTGCCACAAATTTCTCTGTTCAAAATCTAAGACAATATAGAAACCCAGGGAAGTAAATGGAGCACTGGAGCTTTACACTATATCCACTTATGCCCATTGGACACTTGCCAACCCTGAAAAATCTAGAGTTCAGTTTTGGTGTTCTTATGGGGCAAGGAGAGCAGGAAAATCTAAATCTGTTGAGGTAGAATGTCAAATAAGAGACCTCCTGACATTAATGTGAAATACTACGCCATCCCCCAAAAGATAACACCTGCAAAAAAACACAAAAAAAGAATAAACCACAAGTAAAATGTGCCCTTGCCCCCATCACCACCCACAGGGGACAGCAGAGAAGGCTGCCTTGGTACTAAGTAAAAAACTAATACAAGGGAGCAAGAGCTCATTAGTGTTGACCATGGGTCTTGCACATTTACTGAGGTTCACATTACCTAAGTAGTCCAAAGAACCTCAACAAATGAACTCAGTGACCCCCTTATTGGTTGTACCCCCAGCACCTAATATAAATAATTCTAAGGCCCTGCCAGCATTGCTCGGTGATTAAGCACTGGCCTATGAACCAGAAGGTCATGGTTCGATTCCTGGTCAGGGCACATGCCCAGGTTGCTGGCTCAATCCCTAGTGTGGGGTGTGCAGGAGGCAGCCAATCAATGATTCTTTCTCATCATTGATGTCTCTGTCTCTCTCTCCCTCTCCCTTCTTCTCTGAAACTAATAAAAATGTATTTGAAATAATTCCAAGTCCTGCCTAGAGGAGAGCATGTTCATTCTATGCCTTAATGACGTTTCTAGGACAGTGAACATTATCAAGTCAAAAATAACTAAGTGCCTAAGGAAACAAGGCAATATAAGCAACAACCAGCCAAAATATCAGATGTCAAGAACAGACCCACAAACAATTCAGATATTATAATTATCAAACAGGTTACAAAAGTACTATCTTTATAATTTTAAAGAAATAAAAGACAACTCTGAAATATCTATAAGGAATAAAAATTATAAAAAGTAAATTAAAATATTTGAACAAAAAATAGAACTTCTAAAAATGGAAAAGTAAAGAACTGAAATTAAAAATTCAATGGATAAGTTTATTAGATTATAAAAAGCTATTAAAATTAGTGACAGGAAGAGAGGTCAGAAGAAATTATCGAAAAATATAGAAAAGGGAAACATAAAAATAAAAAGAGAAAGGATAGAAAGATTTAACTTATGATTCATGGAAGTATAAGAAGAAATGAGGCGGAAGCCCCTATCTGAAAATATCATAAAACACCAATCCACAAATTAAAGAAGCAAAACAACTGAATTCAAAGTATTAGTAATAATAAAACAAACAAAATCTTAAAGCAGACATATTACCTTGACATGAAAAGTATTTAATTTGAACTAATAGGTTCCTTCTCAACTGCAAAAATATAAGCCAAAATACAGCAAAAATGTCATCCTCAGTGTGGGGAAAAAATTTGATTGCAGAGCTCAAGTTTACATTAACATACATAGCATGTAGAACATTGCTTAGCACAGAGATTTTAAAATTTAAATATAGAAAGCTTACTAAAAAACCATAAACATATAAGTACAAGATGTTGAAAGTAAAAGGAAATAAATATACACCATGCAGTGACTAAGGAGAGTACTTAAGGAAATAGAAGTTTTAAAATAAAAATTAAAAAGGTAAGCCCCAGGACCCATTCCTTGGTATTAACTCAACAGAAATACATACAATTGTCCACCACAAGACAGGCATAAAAATGTTCATAGCAATATGCTATCTAATAAAAGAGTAATATGCAAATTAACCATCACTCCAACACACAAGATGGCCGGGAGGGGAGGGCAGTTGGGGGTACCAGGCCAGCAGGAGAGGGCAGTTAAGAGTGACCAGGCCTGCCGGGGAGGGCAGTTGGGGGGACCAGGCCTGCAGGGGAGGGCAGTTGGGGGCAACCAGGCCAGCAGGGGAG
>NW_005371082.1:291319-301498 GCF_000412655.1 Myotis brandtii | reverse complement strand
GGGCAACCAGGCCAGCAGGGGAGGGAAGTTAGGGGCGACCAGGCCAGCGGGGGGAGGGGGGGCAGTTAGGGGTGACCAGGCTGGCAGAGAAGGGCAGTTGGGGGTGACCAGGCCAGCAGGGGAGGGCAGTTAAGAGTGACCAGGCCTGCAGGGGAGGGCAGTTGGAGGGGACCAGGCCGGCAGGGGAGGAAAGCTGGGGATGACCAGGACTGCAGGGGAAGGAGGGCAGTTGAGGGGGCCAGGCCTGCAGGGGAGGGCAGTTAGGGGAGACCAGGCCAGCAAGGGAGGGCAGTTGGGCCGACCAGGCCGGCAGGGGAGGGCAGTTGGGGGCGAGGCCGGCAGGAGGAGAGGGCAGTTGGGGGCGATCAGGCCAGCAGGGGAACAGTTAGGCGTCGATCAGGCTGGCAGGGAGCAGTTAGGCGTCGATCAGGCTGGCAGGCAGAAGCGGTTAGGGGCAATCAGGCAGGCAGACAGGCGAGTGGTTGGGAGCCAACAGTCCCAGATTGTGAGAGGGATGTCCTACTGCCAACCTCGATCCCCCGAGGGTTCCCAGATTAGAGAGGGTGCAGGCTGGGCTGAGGGACAAACCCCCCTCCCCAGTGCACAAATTTTGTGCACCGGGCCTCTAATATATATATAAAATGGGTTAATCCCAAAGAATACAAGGCTTAATTTACCACATAAACAGATTAAAAAAGGAAAATCATGTGATTATCTCAATGAATAAAGAAAAAATGTTCGATGAAATTTGACATCGATGCATGATTCTGAAACAAAAAGAAAAAAAACATGCTTAACAAACTAAGAATTAAATGAAAGTTTATTTTATCTGAGAAAGGTAGGATACTACAAGCCACCTACAACATAAGATGCTTATTGAAAATCCACTAAAAGCTTTATACTTGTGATCAAGACCTCCACACAAGCATACTGTCTATCATCACTTCTATTTAACATTGTAATGGAGATACTAGTCAACAAAATAAGAAAAAGAAGTACAGTGTAAAGATAAAAAGGAACAACACAGTCATTATTTGAGATTGTATAATTACTAGTGGTCCAGAGCACAGATTCGTGCACATTGAAAGGAAATTAGTTAGAAGAAATATTGTAATATCGCCACTCACCCTTTTTCTATAATAGGTGTCAACTAAATTCACGATCAACAATGACGTATCAAAATACACGTGTGCAATTGGTGCCAGCGAGAGCGTTATATGTATCACACATGCGCGATTCAACTTAGCCTTTTATAGATATAGAATAAACTTGCTTAATTAGACCTACTTTTTGATTTAGCTAAACTTTTTCCAGCCCAGTGAAGCACCCCAACTTCTCTTTCAGGTAATTGTCAGCAACACAGCAGTAAATATCAACATGAAGCAGATTATTACTGTAGATCACGCAGGAAGAACAAAGGGTAAAATAATTAACTGCAACAGTGTTTGACTATATTCTGCGCAGTGAGAAAACCTGAAGTCATTTTCAAGTTCCACCATTTCTTATTTCTTTTCAGTTGGGTCAAGTTTCTAAACTTTATAAATCTCTCATTTCCAGCTAATGAAAAGACCATAGGATTCTACCAAGTCTGCCATCTACCTACTCCAGGACTTCTGTGAGGATCAAATGAGATGAGGCATGGGAAAACACCTCACAGACATTTGGTTAAAGTGAAAATGTTTGCACCTGGCTATAAAGCAAGTTGTGTTCTTGGGCTGAAGAAACTGCAAGGGGGCTAGTAGCTAGGGAGAGGAAGCCAGGCATTGCTACGTGACGTCATTACCCGGCACCCACAGCCACCATTTCCGGGCTGGGCCAGGCTGTGGGTCGCATTTTGCGCCAAAGGGTCTCGATAGCATTGGCTGCAATTTGGTGGGCTGTCACTCCAGGATGGTGGCGGGGCCTGTGTTGGAGAAAGCCGAGTGTTGCTTTGTTGGCGCCAGGTCCACGGTGCCATTTCTTTGTACATGGCCTGTGTGGGTCATGGCAGCTCATGCATTGAGCATCTGCACCCTGGTGCACATCATAGCTACCGGTCGGACAGTCAGAGGGACACTTAGCATATTAGTCTTTTAAATATATACTAGTGGCCCGGTGCATGAAATTCGTACACGGGGGAGGGGGTGTTCCTCAGCCCGGCCTGCACCCTCTCCAATCTGGGACCCCTAGAAGGATGTCCTACTGCCGGTTTACAGGGATCGGGCCTAAACCAGCAGTCGGACATCCCTCTCGCAATCCGGGACTTCTGGCTCCTAACCACTCACCTGCCTGCCTGCCTGCCTGATTGCCCCTAACCACTCTGCCTGCCGGCCTGCTCGCCCTCAAATGCCCCCCCCCCGCCAGCCTGATCACCCACAACTGTCCCCCCTGCTGGCCTGCTCGCCCCCACCTTCTCTCCCTTCCCCAATGGCCTGCTCGCCCCCAATTGCCCCCCTGCTGACCTGCTCACTCCAAACTGCCCCCCCCGCTGTCCTGATCACCTCCAACTGACCCCAGTGATGGCCTGCTTGCCCCCAACTGGCCCCCCTGCTGGTCTGCTTACCACCAACGGCCCCACACCCCACCAGCCTGATCACCCACAACTGCTCTCCCCTCTTGGCCTCTAACTGCCTCTACCTCAGCCTCGCCACCATGGCTTTGTCCAGAATAATGTCCGGAAGGTCTCCAGGAAGGTCTCCCAGTCTAATTAGCATATTACCCTTTTATTAGTATAGATAGAGGCCTGGTGCACAGGTGGGGGCTGGCCGGTTTGCCCTGAAGGTGTCCCGGATCAGGGTGGGGATTCTCTTGGGGCGTGGGGTGGCCTGGGCAAGGGGCCTATGGTGGTTTGCAGGCCAGCCACGCCCCCATGGGGTGAGGGTCCCCGCTGGGGGGCGTGGCCAGCCTGGGTGAGGGGCTGATGGCTACTTGCAGGCTGGTCAAGCTCCTTAGTGGGGACCCTCACCTCATGGGGGTGTGACCAGCCTCAATGAGAGGCTGAGGGCCGTTTTCAGGCTGCCAACACCCCCTTCAGTCCCCACTCGGGTGCCTGGCCAGCCTGGGTGAGGGGCTGATGGCTGTTTGCAGGCTGGCCATACCCTCTTCAGGGTGGGGGTCCCCACTGGGGTGCCTGGCCAGCCTGGGTGAGGGGTGGATGGCTGTTTGCATCCTGGCCACACCCCTTTCAGGGTAGGGGTCCTCACTAGGGTGTGGCCTGCCTGGGTGAGAGGCTGAGGGCTGTTGGCAGGCTGGCCACGGCCCCCAGCCACCCAAGCCCCCAGTGGAGGCTGGCTGGAAGCAGGTATCTGGGATTTATTTACCTTCTATAATTGAAACTTTGTTGCCTTGAGCGGAGGCCACAGCTGTCCAGGGCAGGCAGGAAGCTGGGCTTCCTCCATTGCCAGGGACAACCTAAGCCTCTTCTGCACTCCAGCTCCATGGCCACAGCCATCTTGGTTGGTTTTATTTGCATACTCGGTCCTGATGAGCTGGTGGGCGTGGCTGGTGGGTGTGGCTTGTGAGTGTAGCAGAGGTATGGTCAATTTGCATGTTTCTCTTTTATTAGATTAGATTAGATTAGATTAGATAGATGTACGTAGAAACTCCAAAAGGATTTACAAGTAACATGTTAGAAGTCATAAGACTGAATTTAACAAGTTTGTACCACAGAAAAGTCTATATGAAAATATCAATTACCTACAGCTACTTATTGGTGAAAGACTGAATTCCTGAAGATCAAAAATAGAACAATACAAGGATATCTGCCCTCACCACTCTTATTCAACATAATATAGGAGGCCCTAGCCAGCAAAATAAAATCAGAAAAAAAAAATAGCATACAAATTCCAAAGGAAGAAATAAAACTACTTCCATATGACAAGATGGTCTACATAAAAGTTTTATGGGAATCTATAAAAAGAAACAGCAAAAAAAAAAACCCACAAACTAGTTGAACAAGGTTTCAAGTTGTAAAGGTCAACACACAAAATAAATTGCATTTCCATATATAGCAAGGAACACATGGAAACCTAAGTTAAAAGCACAAAACTATTGTCACTTCCCCATCCCCATTTAATGAAATACTTCAGTATAAACCTAACAAAACATACAAAGGATTGGTATGCTAAAAATTACAAAATACTAATAAAAGAAACCACAAAAGATCTAAATAAATGGACCCATATACCATGTTCATGAATTGGAAGATTGACCTTATGTAAAGACGTCAATTCTCCCCCAAAATGATCAATAGGTTTAAGGATTCTAATAACATCCCAGCAAGACTTTTCATTATTGACAAAGACAAGCTTATTCTAAAATTTATACAAAAAGGCAAAGGAACTAGAATAAATGAAATAATTATTTAAAAGAATTGTTCTGGGAGAAAATATTTCTACACAACTGTAAAACTTTCTATATAGGTACAATAAACAAGAATGTGATATTGGTAGAGAAACAGACACGTAGATCAAGGTCACAGAATAAACAACCCTGAAAGAGATCTACAAGTATGTCGAATTGATTCTTACAAAGGTGCATAAGCAAATAAATGGAGTAATAATAGTATTTTCTATATACAGTGCTGCTGGAGCAACTGCATATACATATGCAAATTAAAAAAACCCTTAATGTAAATGCCTCATACTTTTTACAAAAATTAATTTAAAATAGCCCTGGCCAGTGGCTTGGTTGGTTGGAGCGTAATCCCGTATAGCAAAAGGTTGGGGGTTCAAATTTGGATAACAGTACACACCAAGGCTGGGGTTTGATCCCCGGTCAGGGCACTATGAGAGACAACTGATAGATGTTTCTCACATCAATGTCTCTATCTCTCTATACCTCTTTCTCTCTCTCAATATATCCTCGAGTGAGGATAATAAAAATTAAATAAAAATAGACCATATATTTAAATATAAAAAGTAAAAATGAAAACCTGATAAATTGACTTCAAAAGTTAAAACTGATTGCTATGAAAAAAACTGTTAAGATAATGAAAAGATAAGCTACAGATTAGTCTTTTTGAGAATGTTAAATGAATGGAACCAGATTTGGAGAAAATATTTGCAAATATATATTTGACAAAAGACTTTCACCTAACATATATAAAGAACTCTCAAAATGACACTATAAGAAAAAACAATCCCGACTCAGCGCCAGACTTCCTGCCACTTCTGGACCCTCCCCTCTCCCCAGGCTCCACCGAAACTCCACAAGTCTACACTTTCTACTGCACCTCAGCCACGGCAGGCCACTTAGAGGCTGAATGTCGCATGGGAAAGGGGAAAGTTGCCTGACCAGGGCTCAAACACAGTTCAACCTTTATCAGAAAGAATAAGTCACTGGATTTTAGAGTTTTAAATATATTGCAGTCAAGCCTTCCCATTTCATGGAGGAAGAAATGTGGATGTGAGCTAAGAAAGTACTGCAATAAGGGTCACACAAAAAGAGAAACAGGGCCAACTGTGACTAGAGCTGGTAGCCTTTTGAAAGTGACTTTTCTATTTGAATTGACCACAGATTGAGCGGTTCAATCATGTCACCTAGTGGGGCATGTGTGGTTTGCTGGGATTAAGAAGCAGTCATTGTCGGTGAGATGAAATATGGGTAGACAAACCCCAAAGGAAAGAAAAAGAGAAATCGCCAGAAAGGCAGCTCAGTGAAACACAAGCATACAATATGTCAGACAAAGAATTCAGAATAAGGGTCATAAAGTTCTTAAACCAGATGGATGAAAAAACATCAACAACTTATGTAAGAATCAAAAAGAAATGAAGAGTGATATAGCTGCAATTAAAAACACCATGGAAAGTTTCAACATTAGACTAGGAGAAGCGGAGGACCGAATTAGCGAATTAGAAGACAGGGAAGCAAATCACACCCAAACTGAACTGCAATTGGAGAAAAAAATTAAAAGACAGAAGGACAGCCTAAGGGAGCTATGGGACATCATGAAACGAAGCAACATATAAATAATAGGGGTGTCAGAACAACAGGAAGAGGAAAAAGGGTTAGAAAACCTATTTGAAGAAATATTGTCTGAAAACTTCCCCGATGTGGGAAAGAAAAAAGTCACACAAGCACAGAGAGTCGCAAACAAGATGAACCCGAAAAGACCCACACCAAGACACATCATAATTACGATGGCAAATGTTCAGGACAAAGAATCTTAAAGGCTGCAAGAGAGAGACAGAACGTTATGTACAAGGGATCTCCCATTATGTTATCAAATAATTTCTCAACAGAAACACAACAGGCCAGAAAAGAATGGAAGTAAATTTACAAAGTGATGCAATGCAGGGGACTGAATCCAAGAATACTCTATCCAGCAAGACTATCATTCAAAATTGAAGGGGAAATAAGAAGCTTCACAGACAAAAAAAAAAAAAAGGCTAAGGGAGTTTATCACTACCAAGCCAGCTAAGCAAGAAATGCTAAAGGGACTGGTGTAAAGAGAAGAAATAAAATGTTAAGAAGAAACACATGCACAAAAAGTAAAAATGGCGAAAAAAGTACCTATCAATAGTGACTTTAAACGTAAATGTACTAAATGCTCCAATCAAAAGACATCAAGTGGCTGAATGGATGACCCATATATTTGAAAAAAATGACCCATATATTTGCTATCTACAAGAGACCCACCTCAGAATAAGGGACTCACACAGACTGATAGTGAAGGGATGGAAAAATATCTTTCAGGCAAATGAAAATCAAGACTTATATCGGACAAAATAGACCTCAAAGTGAAGGCCATAACAAGAGATAAGGAAGGCCACTTCATAATACTAAAGGGATCGATACAACAAGAAGATATAACCCTGATAAACATATATGCACCCAATGCAGGAGAACCCAAATACATAAAAAAAGTTCCTGGAAGATAACAAGGGAGAGATCGACAATACAATCATACTAGGGGACTTTAATACCCCACTGACATCACTGGATAAATTCTCTAGACAAAAAATCAGCAAAGAAACAGCAATCCTAAATGACTCACTAGATTAGATGGACTTAATTGACATCTTCAGAACATTTCACCCCAAAGCCATGGAATATACGTTCTCAAGTGCACATGGGATATTTCCAAAAGTAGACCACATATTGGGTCACAAGAAAAGTCTCCCCAAATTCAAGAAGACTGAAATCATATCAAGCATCTTCTCAGTCCATAATGGCATAATATCCTATCTAATAAAAGAGTGATATGCAAATTGACCATCACTCCAACACACAAGATGGCCAGCAGGGGAGGGCAGTTGAGAGGGACCAGGCCTGAAAAGGAGGACAGTAGGGGGCAATGAGGACTCCAGGGGAGGGCAGTTGGGGTCAACCAGGGCAGCAGGGGAGGGCAGCTGGGGGCAACCAGGCCAGCAGGGGAGGGAATTTGGGGGGGAACCAGGCCTGCAGGGGAGGGCAGTGGGGGGCAACCAGGCCAGCAGGGGAAGGCAGTTGGGGGCAACCAGGCCTGCAAGGGAGGGCAGTTGGGGGTAACCAGGCCTGCAGGGGAGGGCAGTTGTGGGGAACCAGGCCTGCAGAGGACAGTTGGGGCAACCAGGCCAGCAGGGGAGCAGGTAGGCATCGATCAAGCTGGCTGCGGAGTGGTTGGGGCAATCAGGCAGGTAGGCAGGCAAGAGGCTGGGAGCCAGCAGTCCTGGACTGTGAGAGGGGTCCCAGATTGGAGAGGGTGCAGGCTGGGCTGAAGGACACACCCCTGCCCCTGTGCACGAATTTAGTGCACTGGGCCTCTAGTCCTATATAATAAAATAGGTAATATGCAAATTGACCATCACTCCAACACAAGATGGTCGCCCCCAAGTGGTCAAAGATGGCCACCCCCATGTGGCCATAAGATGGCTGGCAGGGAGAGAAGTTAGGGGCGACCAGGCCAGCAGGGGAGGGCAGGTGGGGGAAACCAGGCCTGCAGGGAAGGGAGGGCAGTTGGGGGCAACTAGGCTTGCTGGGGAGGACAGTTAGAGGTGACAAGGCTGGCAGTGGAGGGAAGTTGCGGACGACTGGGCCTGCAGAAGAGGGCAGTTGGGGACGACCAGACCTGCAGGGGAGGGCAAGTGGGGGCGACCAGGCCAGCAAGGGAGGGCAGTTAGTGGGGGTGACTGGGCCTGCCGGGGAGGGCAGTTGGGGGCAACCAGGCCACAGCGATAGGGCCTAAACGGGCAGTCGGACACCTCTCGACAGGTCCCAGATTGGAGAGGGTGCAGGCTGGCCTGATGGAACCCCCACCTTGCAGGAATTTTTTGCATTGGGCCTCTAGTTAGAAATAAACTACAATAAAAACAATCAAAGAAATTCAAACACTTGGAAGCTGAATAGCATGCTATTAAACAATGATTGGGTTACCAAAGAGATCAAAAAAGAAATTAAAAAGATCTGGGAAACTAATAACAATAAAAACACAACAATCCAAAATCTATGGGACAAATGAAAGCAGTCCTAAGAAGGAAGTTTATAGCTCTACAGGCCTACCTTAAAAAACAAGAAAAAATGGTGGTAAATAACCTAACTCTACAACTTAAAGAATTAGAAAGAGAGCAACAAAATAAGCCCAGAGTGAAAAGGAAGGAGATAATAAAGATCAGAGCAGAAATAAATGACATAGAGACCAAAAAAAAAAAAAAAAAATAGAAAAGATCAATGAAACCCAGAGATGGTTCTTTGAAAGGATAAACAAGATTGATGACCCTATAGCCAGGCTCACCAAGAAGCAAAGAGAGAGCAACCGAATAAAAAAAATCAGAAATAAAAGAGGCGAAATAGCAACAGAATCCACAGAAATACAAAGGATTGTTAAAAAATACTATGAACAACTCTATTCCAACAAACTAGACAACCTGGAGGAAATGGACATATTCCTCGTAAAACACAACTCCAAAACTCTCAATCAGGAAGAATCTAAAAATCTCAACAGAACGATAACTATGGAAGAAATTGAAGCAGTCATCAAAAAGCTTCCAGCAAACAAAATCCCGGGGCCAGACACCTTTAAAGGGGAGTTTTACCAAACATTCAAAGAACTAAAACCTATCCTCCTCAGACTATTCCTAAAAATTCAAGAGGAAGGAACACTTCCAAGCTCATTCTATGAAGCCAGCATCACCCTAATACCAAAACCCGATAAAGACAACACAATGAAAGAGAATCACAGGCCAATTTCCCTCATGAACATAGATGCCAAAATACTCAACAAAATTCTAGCAAATCACATCCAGCAGTACATTAGAAAGATCATACATCATGATAAAGTAGGATTGATCCCAGGGATGTAAGGATGGTACAACATCCACAAATCAATAAACGTGATACACCACATAAACAAATTGAGAGACAAAAATCACATAGTCATATCAATTGATGCAGAAAAAGCATTTGACAAAATCGAACATCCTTTCTTGAAAAACAATCTCAGCAAGGTGGGAATAGAAGGATCATACCTCACCATAATAAAATCCATATATGACAAACCCACAGCCAACATCATACTCAATGGGCAAAACCTAAAACCATTTCCCCTAAGAACAGCAATGAGACAGGGATGCCCACTTTAACCACTCCTGTTCGACACAGTACTGGAAGTACTAGCCATTGTGATTAGAAAAGAAGAAATAAAAGGCATCCAAATTGAAAAAAAGAAGTAAAACTGTCCTTATTCACAGATGTCATGATACTGTACATAGAAAACCCTAAAGACTCCATCAAAAAATCATTAGACTGGGGGAAAAAAAATGGCGACCAGCAGGAAGGTAGGGAGGGAGAGAGTGTGAGAGTGCAAGGAAGTGATAGAGGAGTGTGTGGACGTGTGTGGTGTGTGTGTATGAGCTAGGGACAGCTAGATTCTGCAGGTCTTCTAAGGGGCTGCTAAACCGGGCAGTCTTAGGCGGCGGAGTCCAGCTCCCGGCGCGGACACTCCTAGGCGGCCAGCCCAGGCACAGCGACCACGCCATCTTGGGAAACAGAGCTGCTTGAGACTAGGATCCTGGCCTCAGCACCACCCAGTCTGATCTCAGACGCATACCAGGACCCTGCAGCCACTGGGGACAGAGACCTGCGACCACAGCTACAGACCTGCGGACACCAAAAGTTCGGAGATCCCCGCGGCAGATCCGTGAGTAACAGAGCCCACCCCCCCTTCCCGCAGGCTCGCGGGCAGCGCCATAGTAACTGATAGACCCGCCCCTTGCCGGGGCC
>NW_005371082.1:285233-286191 GCF_000412655.1 Myotis brandtii | reverse complement strand
ATGCATATAAGCATAACCAAGGGACAGAAGACACTGGGGGGGCGTAAGGGAGGCCAGGGGATTGTCAAGTGCGGGGGGAAAAAAGGAGAAACATGTAATACTCTTTGTAATAATTTAAGCAATAAAAATATATATTTAAAATAAAAAAAAATCATTAGACTTAATAAATGAATTGGCAATTGTAGCCAATGAATTGTAGCAGGATACAAAATTGACACCAAGAAATCTATGGCATTTCTATACAACAATAGTGACCTTACAGTAAGAGAGACTAAAAAAGCAATCCCATTTACCATCACACCAAAAAAATTAAGATACCTAGGAATAAACGTAACTAAGGAGATAGAAGACCTATATGCAGAAAACTACAGGACACTGAAAAAAGAGATAGAGGAAGACAGAAACAGATGGAAGAACATACCGTGTTCATGGATTGGGAGAATCAACTTCATTAAAATGTCCATATTACCCAAAGCAATCGGTAGATTCAGTGCACTCCCCATTAAAAAAACCAACGTCATATTTCACAGACCTGGAACGAACTTTCCAAAAATTCATCTGGAATAAAAAAAGACCCCGAACAGCTGTGGCAATCCTGAGAAAGAACAAAGTAGGTGGGATCTCAATACCAGATATCAAGCGGTATTACAAAGCCACTGTTCTCAAAACAGCCTGGTACTGGCACAAGAACAGACATATAAACTGAGTGGCCATATTATGATGACCAGCCAGATTATTATGAACACCCCATCAGTACTTCATTGGGCCACCTTTTGGCTTCAATACTGCAGCGATTCTTCTTGGCATTGACTCCACCGCATGTTGAAAGATGATGCGAGGAATCTGACACCATGCCTGATGAATAGCACTGTCCAGTTCTGTGAGATTTGATGGTTGTGGAACCAGCTGCCTGATGGCTTTTTTAACTTCGTCCCACAAATGCTCAATTGGATTGAGA
>NW_005371082.1:273332-283850 GCF_000412655.1 Myotis brandtii | reverse complement strand
AAAAAAATGAAACTAGACCACCAACTTACACCATACACAAAAATAAACTCAAAATGGATAAAGGACTTAAACATAAGACAGGAAACCATAAAAATACTAGAGGAATCCATAGGCAGCAGAATCTCAGACATATGCGGAAGCAATTTCTTCACTGATACTGCTCCTAGTGCAATGGAAACTAAAGAGAAAATAAACAAATGGGACTACATCAAAATAAAAAGCTTTTGCACAGCAAAAGAAACCATCAACAAAACAAGAAGAAAGCCCACTGCATGGGAGAAGGTATCTGCCAATATTATGACTGATAAGGGTTTAATCTCCAACATTTACAGGGAACTCATACAACTTAACAAAAGGAAGATAAACTACCTAATCAAAAAGTGGGGAACAGACCTAAATACTTTTTGAAAGAAGACAGAAAGGCCAAGAGACGTATGAAAACATGCTCAAAGTCACTAATTATCCAAGAGATGCAAATCAAAACGAAATGCAATAGCACCTCACACCTGTCAGAATGGCTATCATCAACAAATCATTAAATGACAAGTGCTAGCAAGGATGTGGAGAAAAAGGAACCCTCCTGTACTGCTGGTGGGAATGCAGACTGGTACAGCCACTGTGGAGAACAGTATGGAGTTTCCTCAAAAAACTAAAAATGGAACTCCCATTTGACCAGTGATCCCACTTCTAGGACTATATCCCAAGAAACTAGAAACACCCCTCAGAAAGGATATATGCACCCCTATTTTCATAGCGGCACAATTCATCATAGCTGATATGACTATGTGATTTTTGTCTCTCAATTTGTTTATGTGGTGTATCACATTTATTGATTTGTGGATGTTGTACCATCCTTACATCCCTGGGATCAATCCTATTTTATCATGATGTATGATCTTTCTAATGTACTGCTGGATGTGATTTGCTAGAATTTTGTTGAGTATTTTGGCATCTATGTTCAAGAGGATATATGCACCCCTATTTTCATAGCGGCACAATTCATCATAGCTGATATGACTATGTGATTTTTGTCTCTCAATTTGTTTATGTGGTGTATCACATTTATTGATTTGTGGATGTTGTACCATCCTTACATCCCTGGGATCAATCCTATTTTATCATGATGTATGATCTTTCTAATGTACTGCTGGATGTGATTTGCTAGAATTTTGTTGAGTATTTTGGCATCTATGTTCAAGAGGATATATGCACCCCTATTTTCATAGCGGCACAATTCATCATAGCTGATATGACTATGTGATTTTTGTCTCTCAATTTGTTTATGTGGTGTATCACATTTATTGATTTGTGGATGTTGTACCATCCTTACATCCCTGGGATCAATCCTATTTTATCATGATGTATGATCTTTCTAATGTACTGCTGGATGTGATTTGCTAGAATTTTGTTGAGTATTTTGGCATCTATGTTCAAGAGGATATATGCACCCCTATTTTCATAGCGGCACAATTCATCATAGCTGATATGACTATGTGATTTTTGTCTCTCAATTTGTTTATGTGGTGCAGCTTTGGCCTGCTCCCCGCTGGCAAGTGGACATCCCCCGAGGGCTCCCGGGCTGCCAGAGGGATGTCTGACTGCCAGCTTAGGCCCAATTCCCCAGGGAGTGGGCCTAAACCAGCAGGTGGTCATCCCCCGAGGGGTCCCAGACTGCGAGAGGGCACAGGCCAGGCTGAGAGACCCCCCCCACAGTGCACAAATTTTTGTGTACCAGGCCTCTAGTTTTAACAATAAGTATTACAACTGACGTCAGAGAAATTGGGGAGTGATAGATCCCCTTGGCCAGTCCCCCAGAAATTACAAGTTAACCAACTAAAATTCAACAAAGAATTCCCTGCTCAATAGAGGCACACTTGAGAGGCAGAACATTGAAACATCTAAATGTGGGCAACTGTGAATAAACAGGGAGACAAGTAGGGATGAAAGTGCAGATGGCCCATAGTTGCAGCCCTGTATCCAGGAGAGGAGAGGAAACCAGTGTCTGGGGTACTAGGCACTTTCTTCAACCAGGATAAACAGAGAGTTGTGGGGGAGAGTCAAGCAGGGCAAGCAGAACGAACAGTAACTGAGTCAGCAGACTCCTGACCGAGCACAGGATTCTACCCTGTGGCTATCCATATAATGTTGGGCAGTGGTGTTTCAGATAAAAATTAAACCACAGAGCCCTGCCACCCTTAAACTCACTTTCCACTGCCGTTGTTGTTATGTCAAGGAGCATATTATATGTAAGCCAAGAGCAACTGCAGTAGAATCGCTGTTTCCTCTGTGACTGATTCCCTGGTGGGGGTTATAGGGGTGGGAACCCCCGGAGGTCTGGGGTTGCCATTACACTGAGGGCAAACAAAACCCTACCAAGTAGTTCAGCTGTGCTGTCTTATGCAAGCTGTGGAGGTCAAAACTGGAAGATCAAAGAAATAAAAAATCTTGACATTCAGCGCCACCTACTAGAAAACAGTAGAAAGACGTCTCCGGAGGAAGCTATCTGCTACATATAAATAGATATAAATGCCTAGGCAAAGGAGATCAGCAAATATCAAGAATAACGACAGTAATGAAGATGATCAGGAAAAAATGAAAAATCCCCAAAAAGGAAGCTGAATCACATGGAAATATGTGATATAAGTGACAGATTTCAAGACTGCAGTTCTGAAAATACTCAATGCATTGTGAGAAAACACAGACGGGCAATTAAATGCACTCAGAAAACAAATCAATGTACAAAATGAATACTTTACTAAACGGATTGAAACTTTAAAAAAGAACCATTCAGAAATGAGGCATACAATTAAGGAGATTAAGAGTGAACTAATGAGCAAAGAAAACAGAGTCAACCAGATGGAGGAAAGATTTACTGATATCAAATAAAGGAATCTAGAAATGGCACAGAAGGAAGAAGAGAGAACTGAGCATAGAGAAAAATGAAAGAGCTCTATCAGAACTATCTGACTACATCAGAAAAAGCAATATTAGAATTATAGGCATTCAGAAAAGGAAGAGAGAGAGCAGGGAACAGAGAATCTGTTCAAGCAAATAGTGGATGAGAACATCCCAAACCTATTGAAAGAAGTAGATCCTTGAGACACAGAACCTTGCTACAGAACTTGGCTGCAGAACCTAGCAAGAGAACATGGCAAAAGATCCTGGACAGAACCAAACATCAGTTCCTAATCAGATCCCGATCAGATCCTAACCAGAACTTCGCTGGAGATCCCGACCAGAACTTGGCTGGAGATCCTGGCTAGAGATCCTGGCTAGGCTGCTGATCAACTGAACGCTGTCTCCGTGTCATTCCTTCTTCGCCGACTCCGTCCACACCTTTGGGGACCCCTGGACCTGCTGGGGTTGGACCCCAGCAGTCTCTATTATCCATGAATGTGTGAGATCATGTGGTATTTTTCCTTCAAAAAAAAAAAAGAAAGAAGTAGATCCTTGAATCCAAGAAGCACACAGAACACCTAGTTGCCTCAATTCAAAGAGGCCCTCTCCAAGGCACTAGGTATTGAAGCTGTCAAAAAATGACAAAGAAAAATTCTCAAGGCTGCCAGAGAAAAGAAAGAAGTGACCTACACAGGAAAACCCATCAGAATTTCATCTGACTTCTTAGCAGAAACTCTAAAAGCCAGAAGAGAGTAGGACCAAATATGCAAACATCTGAAAGAGAGAAATTACCAGCCACAAATAATATATCCAGAAAATGTATCCTTTAAATATGAAAAAAAAATAAAAACGTTCCCAGATATACAGAAGTTGAGGAATTTTATCACCAGAAAACCTGCACTGCAGGAAATACTCAGGGAACTTTCCACATGAAACAAAGAATATAAGGTCACAAGACTAAGTGTAAGAACACCAAAAAAATTACAGCATAAACAAGGATACTTGTGGCAACAAAACATAACATCCACAAAAAAGCAGGTGTGGCCATACTTTCATCAACAAAATAGATTTCAAAATAACAAAGAAAACAAGAGAAAGAGATGGACAATTTAAAATGATAAAGGGGACACTACATCAAGAAAACATAACACATCCTAATATATATTCACCCAATCAGGGAGCAACGAAATATATAAAACAACTACTCATAGAACTAAGGGGAGAAACTAATCAAAAGACAATCATAGTTGGGGCCATTAATACTCCATTGACAGCTCTAGACCAAACAAACAGAAAATCAGTAATGATATATTAACCATGCCCAGCGTATGTGGCTCAATGGTTGAGCGTCAGCCTATGAACTAGGAGGTCACGGTTCAATTCCCAGTCAGGGCACATGCCCTGGTTGCCAGCTCAATCCCCAGTAGGTGGTGTGCAGGAGGCAGCCTATCAATCAATGATTCTCTTTCACATTGATGCTTCTATCTCTCTCTCTCTCCCTTCCTCTATGAAATCAATAAAAATGTGTATATGTATATGTATATGTATATGTATATGTATATGTATATGTATATGCATAGATATACACACTAGAGGCCCGGTACACGAATTCGTGCACAGTGGAGTCCGGCCGGCCCGCCCCTGATCAGGCTGGGTGGGCCGAGGGGAGCGAATGCAGGAGGTTGGCCAGCCAGCCCCACCCCCAATCAGGATGGGGGGGGGGGCAATCGGGAGTGGAGCCTCCTGGAGGGAGGGGCCACAGGCAGTTAGCTGGCTGGCCCCGTCCCCTGGTCGAACTCCAGGTCCAGGGGACAATTTGTACATTAGCCTTTTATTATATAGGATATATAAAAGAAATATCGACCTTAAAGGAAACACTCGACCAAATAGACATAATTGACATTTACAGAACCTTCATCAAAGAATATAAGATTATACATTCTTCTCAAGTGCACATGGAACATTTTCAAGGATAGACCATATGTTGGGTCACAAAACTAGCATCAACAAATTCAAGATTGGAATTGTAACAAACATATTCTCTGACCACAATACCTTGAAATTAGAAATCAACTGCAAAAAGGAAGTAAAGAAACCCACAATTATGTGAAGACTAAAGAACATGCTAACAAAAGATGACTGGGTCAAAGATGAAATAAAAGATGAGATCAAAACATATATAGAGACAAATGAGAATGACAACACAACTTATCAAAACTTCTGGGATGCAGTGAAAGCAGTAATAAGAGAGAAGTTTATCTCATTACAGGCCCATCTCAAGAAAAATCCCATGTAAATAACCTAATATCACATCTTAAAGAACTAGAAAAATAACAAAAGCAACCCAAAGTCAGCAGAAGAAAGGGAATAATAAAAATTACAGAACTGAATGAAATAGAGAACAAAAAAATTATACAAAAAAAATAATAAAACAAATAACTGGTTCTTTGAAAAGATTAATAAAATTGAGAAGACTGGCTAGACTCACTAAGGAAAAATAAGAGGAAAGATCCATCTAAATAAAATCAAAAGTGAAAGAGAAGTCATCACAGACATCACAGACATACAAAGGATCATACTAGAATATTAGGAAAGACTATATGCCACCAAATTCAAGAACCAAGAAGAAATGGATAAGTTCCTAGAAATATATAACCTTCCTAGACTAAGTCATAAAGAACTGGAAAATTTAAATAGACCAATCAACAGTGAGGACATTGAAACAACCATCAAAAACCTTACGAAAAAACAAAAGTCCAGGGGCAGTGGCTTCACCAGTGAATTCTACCAAATGTTCAAGGGAGACATAAAACCTATCCTTCTCAAACTTTTCCAAAAAATTGAAGAGGGAATACATCCTAACACATTCCATGAGGCCAATATAACTCCAATACCAAAACCTCGCAAAGATAACACAAAAAAAGAAAACTACAGACCAGTATCTCTGATGAATACAAGATTCAAAAATCCTAAACAAAATAGCAAATGGAATACAACAGTGCTTCAAAAAAAAATACATCACGATCAAGTGGGGTTCATTCCAGGCACAAGGATGATTCAACATAAGCAAATCAATCAATGTAATACACATTAACAAAAGAATGGATAAAAAAAAATCATGTGATCTTTTCAACAGATGCAGAAGAAGCACTCGATAAAATACAACATCCATTTATGAGGAAAACACTCAATAAAATAGGAATAGAAGGAAAGTACCTCAACATAATAAATGCCATCTATCATAAACCCTCAACTAATATCATACTCAACGGTGAAAAATTGAAACCTTTTTCTGTAAGATCAGGAACAAGACAAGGATGTCCACTCTCATTCAACATAGTGCTGGAAGTCCCAGCCAGACGAATAAGGCAAGAGAAAGAAATAAAAGGCATCCAAATACGGAAGGAAGAAGTCAAACTGTCACTTGTTGTAGACGACATGATATAAAACCCTAAAGATTCCACCATAAAACTATTAGAAACAATAAACAAATACAGTCAAGTTGCAAGATACAAAATCAATGTGCAAAAATCCAGTGCCTTCAAAACAAACAAAATTTCAGAAAAAGAAATGAAAAAAGAAGAACAATTCCTTCTGCCACTGTAAAACAAAAGAATACCTAGTAATAAACTTAACAAAGAATGTGAAAGACCTATACACTGAAAATTCTAAAGCATTATTAAAGAGACTAAAAGAGATACAACAAAATGGAAAAATATCACCGTGGTCATGGATTGGAAGCATCAACATAGTTAAAATGGACATATTATTCAAAGCAATATATAGATTTTATGCAATCCCCATCAAAATTCCAATGTATTTTTTAAAGAAATAGAACGAGAAATCATCAGATTTGTATGGATCCACAAAAAACCCTGAACGGCCAAAACAAAATCCTGAGAAAAATGAACAAAGCTAGAAATATCAACTATCTGACTTCCAATTATACTCCAGAGCAATGATAATCAAAACAGCATGGTATTAGCAGAGAAACAGGGACAAGATCAATGCAACAGACTAGAGAGCCCAGCAATAAAATCACATGTGTATGAACAGATAATTTTTTACAAAGGAGCCAGAAATACACAGTGGTGTAAAGACGTTCTCTTCATTAAATGGTGCTGGGAAAACTGAAAAGCCACATGCAAACGAATGAAACTGGATTACAGTCTGTCCCCATGTACAAAAGTTAATTCAAAATGGATCAAGGCCTAAATATAAGACCCCAAACTGTAAGTTACATAGAAGAAAATATAGGTACCAAACTTACGGATCTTGGTCATAGAGAACATTTTATGAAATTGACCCCAAAGGCAAAGGAAGTAAAGGCAAAAATAAATGAATGGGACTATATCAAACTAAAAAGCTTCTGCACAGCAAAAGAAACTGACAACAAAACAAAGAGCAGTCAAACAGACAGATGATATTTGCAAACAGTCGCTCCAGCAAAGGTTTAATTTCCAAAATATATAAAGAACTCATTAAACTCAACACAAAGCAAACAACCCAGTCAAAAAGTGGGCAGAGGACCTGAAAATACACCTCTCCTAAGAAGACATAGGAACCGCCGCCAACAATATGAGAAGATGTTCAACCTCACTGGCAATTAGGGAAATGCAAATCAAAACTACAATGAGATACCACCTCACACCTGTTAGAGAGGCCATTATCAATAAAACAAGCAACAACAAGTATTGGGAGAGGTTGTGGGATAAAAGGGAACCTTCATTTACTGCTGGTGGGAATGTAGGCTGGTACAACCACTATGGAAAGTAGCCTGGCGATTTCTCAAAAAAAAGTAACAACAGAGCTACCAGACGACCCCACAATCCCTCTCCTGGGTATACACCCCCCAAAAAACCTCAAACTCATGTATTTGCAAAGATATATGCACCCCTATGTTCATTGCAACACTGTTCATAGTGGCCAACGCATGGAAACAACCAAAGTGTCTTACCATAGAAGACTGGATAAAGAAGCTGTGGTACTTATACCAAATGGAATACTACTCAGCCATAAGAAAGGATGAAATACTGCCATTTGCAACAGTATCGACGGACCCTGATAATATTATGTTAAGTGAAATAAGTCAGTCAGAAAAAGCTAAGAACCATATAATGATATCACTCATATGTGGTATATAAAACTGAAAATCATGAACACATACAGCTGTGTGGTGGTTATCAGAGGAAAGGGAAGTGGGGAGAAGGGGGTCCTAATATATGGTGACAGGAGATTTGACTTTAGGTAGTAGGCACATGGTGCAATATACAGATTTTATAACATAGAAACCCACATCTGAAACCTATGTGATCATGTTGACCAATGTCACCCCAATAAATTAAATTAAAAATATGTATAATTTTAAAAATATATGTATCCCAACCCATTGAATTCTAGATGTCTTTTTATTTGTGTAGTCTGTTCTTTCTTCAATGTATTGTAGTCTTCAGTATACAAGACTTTAATCTCCTTGGTAAAGTTTAATCCTAAATTATTTTTTCTTTTTGATGCTTTTGTGAAGGGATTGTTTTGTTAATTTCCTATTCTGGCAGTTCACTGTTGGTATTTAGAAACATAACTAATTTTTTACATGTTGATTTTATATCCTGCAACTTTACTATATTTATTAGTTCTAAGAGTTGTTTTGGCGGTGTTTTTTTCAGGGTCTTTTAGGGATTTCTACATGTAACATCATGTCATCTGCAAACAGGAAAAGCTTTCCATTTTTCACCAGTTGGAAATGCCATTCAAAGCCACAATAAGGTATCACTTCACACCTGTTAGCATGGTCATTATTTTAAAAGATAATAATAATAACAAATATTGTTGAGGATGTGAAGAAATTGGAACCCTGTTCATACTGTTGGGTTGGAATGTCAATTGATGCAGCCACTATGAAAAACAGTATGGGGTTCCTAAAAAAATAATTAATTAATTAAAAATAGATCTACCATATGATCCAGCAACCCCAATCCTCGATATTTTACCCAAAAGAATGAAATCAGAATCTGAAGAGATAACTGCACACCCACATTCATTGCAGCCTTATTCACAATAACCAAGATATAGAATCAAACAGCCCAATTGATCATCAACAGATGAATGGATAAACAGCAAGTGGCATAAAAATACAATGCATTATTATTTAGTCTTAGAAACGAAGGAAAAAAATCCTACCATTTGCAATAACATGGATGGACTTGGAAGACATTAGGCTGAGTGAAATAAAGCCGTCACAAATACTGAGTAATTTCATTTATATGATGCATATAAACTAGTCTAACTTATAGAGGCAGAAAATAGAATAGTGGTTGACAAGGGATGGGAGAAGGAAAAAATGGGGAATTGTTATTCAATTGGGTATAAAGTTACAGTTGTACAAGACGATTAAGTTCTAAAGATCTGCTCTACAATATAGTGCCTATAGATAACAATATGGTGTTGTGCCTTTAAGACTTTAAGAAGATAGCTCTCATGTTAAGTGTTCTTATAAAATAAAAAAGCAAAGGGATACAAAGAAAAGAGAAAGTAATGGCTATGTTTATTACTTTGATTGTGGTTATGGTATCATTTGTGCATGTATGTGTCCAAACTTACCAAATTATATAGATTAAATATGTGCAGGTTTTTTATATATCATTTATACTTCAATAAAGCTGTAAAAAAAAGAAAAGAATAGATTTTTCAGGCATCCTTTGGGTATAAGTGCTTTTCCTCATTTGCTGAAAAAAAAGGGGGGGTGGGGGAAAAAAATAAGAAACGGCCAGTGGGCAGTTATATCTGCAGAGATATGTCTGAGCTAGAGACAGATTTAGGAATACTTAGTGATAAATAAAACCAGAGGCATAGATGGGAGCATTCAGGAAGATTTGTAAAGTGAGAAGAGCAGTGGGACAAGAAAGAAATGAAAGAAGACCTATCTTTAAGAAATGGACAGAGGTCAAAACAACAATGAGGTACCATCTCACACCTGTCAGACTGGCTATCATCAACAAATCAACAAACGACAAGTGCTGGAGAGGATGTGGAGAAAAAGGAACACTTGTGCACTGCTGGTGGGAATGCAGACTGGTGCAGCCACTATGGAAGACAGTATGGAGTTTCCTCAAAAAACAAAACATGGAACTCCCATTTGACCCTGTGATCCCACTTCTAGGAATATATCCCAAGAAACCAAAAACACCAATCAGAAAGGATATATGCACCCATATGTTCATAGCAGCACAATTCACCATAGCTAAGATCTGGAAACAGCCTAAGTGCCCATCAGTAGATGAATGGATTAGAAAACTGTGGTACATCTACACGATGGAATACTATGCTGCTGTAAAAAAGAAGGAACTCTTACAATTTGCAACGGCATGGATGGAGCTGGAGAGCATTATGCTAAGTGAAATAAGCCAGTCAATGAAGGAAAAATACCACATGATCTCACTCATTCATGGATAATAAAGACCATTACAAACTTTTGAACAATAATAGATACAGAGGCAGAGCTGCCTCAAACTGATTGTCAAACTGCAGTGGGAAGGCCAGAGAGGGTTGGGGGGCAGAAGGGAGGGGAGTAAGAGATCAACCGAAGGACTTGTATGCATCCATATAAGCATAACCAATGGA
>NW_005371082.1:264978-273062 GCF_000412655.1 Myotis brandtii | reverse complement strand
AGATATAGATATAGATATATGATATATATCCCACGTTCAAAGGCTGTTAAATCGCGTTGTTTACCCATATCTTCTGAAAAAAATCACTTCTACTGTCGTGGTAAACAACCTGCTTCCCTATTTATAATAGTCTGGCTCTCTAGCAACTTCAGCATGAAATTATAGCTAATTTGCCTACAAATGTCAGGTGGTCATAATAATCTGGCCACTCAGTGTATGTATATGTGTGTGTGTATATATATATTTTAAAAGAAATGGACAGAGGAAAAAGACCTTGCAGAGGGATCTGAGAATAATTGAAGAGGTAGGTAGAAGACCCTGGAAAAAGCCGTGTCAGAAAGTAAGGCATAAACTAAGTTTTAAGAAAGGGAATGGCCAACAGTACAGGATGCTGCAGAGATCTCAAGATGAAAAACTAAAAAGAATTCATTAAGGGATTAACTATAATTGGCATGAGGGTTGATGAAAATGTTCTAAAATTGGATTATGGTGATGGTTGCACATTTCAGTAAATTCACTAAAAATCATTGAACTGTACACTTGAAATGAGTGAATTTCATTAATTTTATGGCATGTAAATTACACACCAATAAAATTGCTTAAACTTTTTTTAATTTTAAAAAACTCTTGTAAATTCTGAGACACTTCCATATCTACATCGTCAAAAATGACACTGTAAGCATACCTCGTATCATACACAAAATGAATTACAGGTACATCAATGACCTAAATATAGAAGCAAAATGTAAAAGCTTTTTGAATATGATAAAGGAGAACAATTTCATGATCTCAGGTTAGAAAAAGCATGAATTGTCTTGGAAGAACCAACCTCGTAGCTGTGTTCCTTCAACCAAAGAAGATAGGAGCCATCGGCCGAGACAAACAATCCCAGGGGAAGGAATATCAATATGACAGGATTCCCAGTTTTCCAAAGAACCTCATCACTCATAACAACAGATACACAACTGTGACCAAAGACTACAGCTAATTAATGCAGACAATGTGCCTTTGTAGAATATACTCACCTATATAGTCAAAATTTATCAAATGTCTATTGTACTTTCAGAAATCTTTAACAGTAACTTTAGGGCAAAATGAGTAAGATGGATCTCAAAATGTACAAAAGGAAACAGATATCCCCCTAGATAATTAAATCACAACAAATTCTAAAATTATCCTTACAAAAATAGCCATAAGCTTAGAAAAATAAGACTGAAAGAAAGCCCACTTCTATAAATGAATGGGGGTGAAAGGGTAAAAAGGACAGAGAAAACAATTTGAATAAATCTTAAGAGAAGAAAGTTCATAATGTTTCTGATATGAAATATGCCTGAAGGAAAAGGTGGAAGGAAGTAAAAAGGAGCTAAAAAGGAAAAGATAAGAGCCAACAAAGGAACAGATCACTCAGTTTGCACTTCAGTTTTAAAAGCAATGATACTATAAACAGAGATTTGAAACACCTCTGTGAATATACAGAGACTGTTTCCTCACACACATTAAGACATACTTACAGGCCCTTGTCTACTAAGCAAATTCTATGTACCTTACTTAGTACCTTAAAGTCTCAAGTCTATGTTTCAACTTCTCCTGACCTCTCCAGGCAGAGCTAGGCAAACTTTGAAAATATAATTAGCCTTCATCATATCATACTTAATAAACTTTTTATTTCTATATCTCTTTCTGCTACTTCACTGTAAGCTCAAGATAAGGACAGTATATTTTACGCCAGCATCTATTACAAACCCTAGCACAAAGTAGGTGCACAAGAAATACTGAATGAATGACCAGAAGTATACTAAGAAATGGTGGCTACAACAGGAAGTACAGACAACACTGAGGAGAAGTAAAATATTGTACAGTAAAACCAGTTAGGAAACTGCTACCAAATTCCAGGTAAGAAATGAGTAACTGACTGCAAACAATGACTGAAAAACAAGAAAAGTGATTCAAATATTTATGATTATAAAAGAGAAGTAAATGATTAAAAGATTCAAAGCTCTTATTCCTAGAAAGTCATTTAAATATTTATTGAGATTTTACTTGGTACAATATACTATGCTAGGCATTAGACATACAACAATAAGCAAAACAAAACTTCTGCCCTCATTCTAATAGAAATAGGAAAAAGAAAGAGGCATCAAATCTCGGGAAAAAATTATGTTTGATCTAGAAGGTAACTGGAGATGCAGTTCTAGAAAAAGTCAAGTTTGTGGTTTAACAAGATCAAGAAAGAAATGTGTAGAGTGAACCTTGAGGAAATATCTATATTGATATGGGAGTGGGGAAATCAGAAAGAAAAACAGAAGAGAGTCAAGAAAGATAGTAAAATAAAAATAAAGAGTTTTTAAAAAACAAACAAAAAGTCTGGAGATGGAGGGATGGTACACAGTGCTAATTACTTCAGATATACATCTCACTAAAACATACAATATGACCTCAGCAAATACTCTTTAGGGCTTGGGAAAGGTGATCTTTAAGAAAAAAGTGTATGGAAAAGAAAAAGACTGAACACAAAATTACAAGCTAAGAGAAAATAAATGGAAAGGAGAGGAGAAGAAATAGAACAATGCAAGTAGGAAAGGAGGCACCAAAGAAAGAAATTGGGCCTTCAACTGTTATTAAAAATCAGTGGAAAAAAGATACTGGAATAAAAACAATTTCAAAAAAAAGAGAATCTATATAAAACTGACCTGTGTCAGAATTCATATTATATACTGTATATACTATATAACAGCATGCCAATTAATTTCTTTCTCCATTTTAAAAAATGTTATTTACCACCAATTTATAGTAAAACCAGAATAATCTAGAATTTTCCTGCTTTTAAAGGGTAATTTAAAACAAATACTTCCAGAAAGCAGTTAATTTTAAGGATTATTGTATGCAAATTGTTATAAATATTTATAAGTTTATGTCCACAAGAACAGTAAGTAAAACACAAGGAAGTATTTTAATACTAAAGAGCTTATACAACCTTTAAGTTCAAATAAAATGGTCATTAATTAAAGGGCACAGATTGATTTTTTTTTTAAATCATACTAATAGCCCTGGAAAGGAAAAAAAAAAAAATCAAGCTATCATTAGATACTAAACAAGAGACAGCAGTAAAACTACTTAAGTTCCTGTCAATGAACAGAAAAGAACAAAGCACTGACTGGATTAAAGAACAAGGGCAATAGCAGTAACAATAATCGTATTTTTTAATTGATCTGGGAAGAAATATAGAGAGGGATCTGTAATTTTAATGATGATTTTTCTTAAAAATCTAGTATGTGACAAGAAGTTCAGAGTCACAGAAACCAAATCAAACCGCTACTAGAATCCCAAGTTGACCATGTTTATTAAAAGCTGATTTCCCTCCTGGAACTGTACTCCAGGTTTGAGCTCTAATTAAAAGGAAAACGAGATTTTGTGAAGTCTGGTTAACTGCAAAAGGCAGTCTTCCCACAACCAGTACCTCTTATAACCAGCAGATGGTGCCCTCCATAAGGAGAACCCTTCCACTGCACAGTCATTACACAGAATAGGAAGTTAGGCTTATTCTTGGCCAGGGACAACTAAAAAGCTAATAGAAGTATTTTCTAAGAAGAAGAAGAAAAAAAGACAAAATAAATTATGTTATTCTCTTCAAAGGATATAACCTTAAGGCCACTTTACATATTCTCCAACTACTCAAACAAAAAGCTGCTCTTTTTCTACATACAATGTCACCACTAACCCACCATTCAGCTTGAATTAATCTTTATTAATTAAAATTAAGTGTATATGTTACCCCAGTTATTCTTATGTGTTCTGGTAAAACAAAGTAATTTTAAATGCTTACAGAAATCCTTTGAGAAAGCTCACCCATTCTGTTCATATTGTTGGTAATATTTATTTATAAAAGGTTAAACATGGTTTTACTCTCTTGTCTACATTCTTTTGAAGGACAATCAATGTTCTAGAAGGGAGTAGAGTTAAACTATTAAACAGAAAAAGAACATTAGGCCCTGGAACGTCTCAACTAACACCACTTTCTAACTAACAACACAGAAAATGTTTTGTTGAGTCCCTTTATGGTAATACTTTTCATATTAACAATGATAGTCTCTCTCATTTATTGAATGATTGGTATTTCCCTAGTAAGTAGTCAGCTCAATGTCCCATTCAGTAGTGGGGGAAAATGATGTACTTCGTTATTTATATCAGACCTCAAGCACACATTCTTGCACAACCCCACATTCTCAGACTGCCTCTACTTCATTGAGAAAATAGAAGCTGTTAAACAGGAACCTTCCCAGTATACCATCATGAATCTACTACTGCCCACCTGCTATGTTTGAAACCATTCCCTGATTCCTTCCTATTAACAGAAAGGAAAAGCTGAAGAAGACAGTGAGGACAAGGCTGCTCCAGGTCTGTGGGAGAACTAAAAAGCTAATGGGAATATTTTCTAAAAGAAAAAGAAGTCAAGTAGTTATTCTCCCACCCCATCAAAACCTAATCCCATCACAGGTGCATAAAATCCCATCCTCTACACGTTTCTCAGAGATTTTCATTTCATCTCCTGTTTCCCCAGTTTCTACTAGATCCTTTCTCTCAATATTCAATAATACTCTCTTCTTGAGTAGAAGTAAGGCGTTCAAACAATAAAGGAAAGAAAATACAACATACCTGCTTAGACTACAAACACCCCCCAGCTGTCTTCTCTCTCAAATTACGTTCACAGCCAAGCTTCTCAAAACGTAATCTTTCTACCTTCACATCTGCAGTTCCCACTTTCATACCAATCTAATCTTGTTTCTAACACCCCCATCCCATCACTGGCAATAATGCTTTTTCCATAATCATCATAGTAGACTTCAAAAATGATAACAGATTTTCCCTTCCCTGTATTTACACCCTTACAATGTGACTTTGTTGCTCCTCCCATGAGTATGTTTCGAACACTTGAATTTGACATGCTCTTACAACTGGCTTTGGCCAATGGGCTATTGGCAAATGTAATAATAAGTACTTGTGCCTTTGGGTTTACTGACTTGTTGCTCTTGGAACTCCGCTCCTAACATGTGCACAAATCCAGAAGTTATCCCACTAGAAAATGAGAGATAATATGGAGAAAGGTCTCAGTAATCTCAGCCATAAGCAAACCACCAGGTAACCGTAAATTTACCTAAAGAATCAAGAGTGAGATCAGCTAAGGGTGACCTAGATCAATGGAACTGCCCATCTAAACCAAACTCAAATTATTTAACCTGCAGAATAGGGAGCTAAGTAGTGTTGTTTTTTAAGCCATTAAGTTTTGGGGTTTATGTAGTAAAAGATAACATTTTAAAAGTTAATTCACTTCCATGTTGCCAAATCAAATCCTTTCTAATCCTTATTTTAGTGACCTCAGCAGTTGACACACAGTTGACTGCAACCTCTTCTTTGAAACACTCTTTTTCATCTACTTCACCTTTACCTCCTTCCCTACTGATCATGCCGGTGTCCTTTGTTGCTTCCTTCTCCTGCACGAGTTCATTTCTGGCCCCTTTAATCACTTTTTAATCTGTGTTTTTCTTCCAAGGCTTTTGCCCTAAGCTTTCTTAAAGCTACTCCAGAGACTTGAAAATAATAAATACATATCCCACCAAGAGCTCTTTTTTGAACTGCAGTCCACACATACAACTGTCTACTTAACATTTACTTGGGTATCCTCAAAGGCATCTTGAACATAAAATACTCAAAACTAAACAAGCATACTTTCTCCCAACTTATTCCCTATTTAAAAAAAAAAAAAACCCTCCTTTTTCAATCTTGTCTGTATATGGTGCCTTAGTATATCCGGATTTGTTCCTCCCAGAAAACTGGGAGTGACCCTTGACAATTCTCTTTCAACATTTAAAAGCCACCAGAGTCCTGTAAATGTAACTTGCAAAACATAAATGAAGTCCACCCTCATTTGGCCATCACTTCACCATAACCTAATCTAAGCCACCTTCTAATTAATTCTTCATATAGCAACCAGATTAATCTTAATATGCTAATCTCTTCATATCACTGCCTTACTTAAAATTCTTAAATAGGTCTCTACTGCCCTCAGAGTAAGTTCTAAATATACTAATCTGACCACTTTCTCATTAATTTCTGTCACCTCTCTCTAGTCCTTTAAGGCACCACGCCAAGATCCTTCTGTCTCAGTGTGTGCTCTTCATTCTACTTCAAAAACTTTTTCCTCTTCTTTGTCACTCTTTTCATGCCTGTAACACTGACTTTTCAAGACTCCTATATCAATTTCTCAGGAACATATTCCCAAATCACCCAAACTAAATTAAATCCATACTACATGCTATCATACCACCCCTGTAGTTTTCCTTCAGAGAACTTAAATTGTAAATATTTATCCTCTAATATCTGTTTCCCTTTCTAAAGTGTAAACTGTATAAGAACAAGAATACTACTTAGTTCACCTCATGCCTAATACAATGATGGGCAAAAAGCAAGAATTCAACAAATATTCCTTTTTTAAAAAAAGAACATTTTAGAGATAGGAACGAAGAGAGGGGGTAGAGAGAAAAAAAACCATCAATTGGTTGTCTCCCATATGAATCCCAACTGGGGACTGAACCGGTAACCTGGGTATGTGCCCTTTCTGGGAATCAAACCAGTAACCTCTCGGTACATGAGATGACACTCAGCCAACTGAGGCACATGGGCTAGGGAATCAATAAATATTTTTCTTCTTTTTTCAAAATGTATTTTTATTGATTTTTAGAGAGAGGGAAAAGGAGAGGAAGAAAACGAAACATCTATGCGTGGAACATCTTTCAACAGCCTCCTGCATGCCCCCAGGCATGTACCCTGACAGGGAATTGAACCAGCCCAACCAATGGAGCCACACTGTATTCTTAGTAATGAGTTAAATAACATAATTATGCCCATTTTATAAATGAGAAAACTGGAACTAATCTGTGTGATTCCCAAGAACTATCCCCTTAACATAATGGTTCCCAATTTTTGGAGCACACCTGAATCCCCTAATGCTCAGGCCCAAACACCTGCACTTGAAAAAAGTTCCATGAGAATTTTTATATAGAAAGTTAAGTAACAATGTTTCCCTAATAGCCCGAAAGTGTAATTCATAAAAACCAAAAAGTGTAAACAATCTAAATATCTATTTACTGGTGAATGTATATACAAAGTTTGTTTTATCCACACAATAAAAAAAAACTACTCCAAAATAAGAGGAACAAAGCGCTGATATACGATACAACATGGATGAACGTCCAAAACATCCAATTAAAAGAAGGACTACATATTGTATGATTACATTCACATGAAACACCTGAAAAACACAAATCTATAGAAACAGGAAACAGGTTAGTCACCATGTGGGGTTGGGGGTGAGAAAAGAGTGACTATAAATGGACAAAGAGCACTCTTTGTAGAACAATAGTTGCATACTAAATTTACTAAAAATCATTGACTTGTATATATGAGTGCTTTAAAAAAAACACAAAAGAGCAATGAACAAAAGCACAAAGATATGCTAGATATGGGAAAAAAACAAGCTACAATTATCTATTATAATATACTAGAGGCTCAGTGCACAAAAATTTGTGCACTCGGAGGGGGGGGGGCTCAGCCCGGCCTGTGCCCTCTTGCAGTCTGGGACCCCTCGGGGGATGACCACCTGCTGGTTTAGGCCCGCTCCCCGGGGGATTGGGCCTAAGCTGGCAGTCAGACATCCCTCTGGCAGCCCAGGAGCCCTTGGGGGATGTCCACTTGCCAGCGGGGAGCAGGCCTAAGCTGCAGTCGGACATCCTTAGCGCTGCTGAGGAGGCGGGAGAGGCTCCTACCACCACTGCTGTACTGGCAGCCGTCAGCCTGGCTTGTGGCTGAGCAGAGCTCCCCCTGTGGGAGCGCACTGACCACCAGGGAGCATCTCCTGCATTGAGCGTCTGCCCCCTGGTGGTCAGTGTGTGTCATAGTGACCAGTCATTCCCAATCGTTCTGCTGTTAGGGTCAATTTGCATATTACCCTTTTATTATATAGGATAGAGGCCTGGTGCATGGGTGGGGGCTGGCGGCTGTTTGCAGGCTGGCCACAGCCCCTTCAGGGT
>NW_005371082.1:257568-262006 GCF_000412655.1 Myotis brandtii | reverse complement strand
CTGTGGGTAAAACAGTACCACCACGACCTCTAATATAATGTATTAAAACTTTATACAGATATGCAGGTGAATAGGATTCCTAGCTGGCAGGCCCCTGACAGCAAGCTGGCCACCTGTCAATTCCGTGAGGAATGGGGCTCCCTCCTCCCTCCTGTCAGGGTACGGGGTGCAGGTGAATGGGGTTCCTTATTCGCAGGCCACTGACAGCAAGCTATCCAACAGCGGATTCTGTGAGGAATGGGGCTGGTTTGAAGGCCAGCCACGCCCCCTGTTAGGCCAGACCCAGAGTTCTACCATGCCGTGGCCTCCTCCTCAGCAACCCAGGACTGACTGCTGCTGGGCGCTCCTGGCGCTCCGAGGGTGGGTTCTTCCCTCAGGCCTCGCGGGAAACAGCTCGGGGAGGGTGCAGCCCTTGGCAAAGCAACCCAGGACTCAGTGGGTCCATGCTCCGAGGGCCGGTTCCTGCCTCAAACCTCGCCCTTACCAGAAACAGCTCGGGGAGGGCACAGCCGTTGCCAAGACAACCCCTGCAGGACTGACTTCAGCCTTGATCGTGACATTACACCCAGGGTTTTTATATAAATAGATTATTATATAGGATATGTGTTTCTAGAAAACCTCACATTCTGCAAAATCACACTTTCAAAATAATGGACAGGACAGAACATTTGCAAAACAACAATCCTAATAAAATACTAGCATAGTCAGTCTACATTGTCATTTGTTCCCAGCATCATAATCAAAAATTTCAGCCCTAAATCTTGGGAGTCAGGCTTTCCCTTAAAGACAGGTCCTTGAAGGTACTTACTTCTAATAGGAAAAATTTTAACAAAATTAAAATTTTAATCTAATGACAACATTCAAATTTTGTTAAACATGGGAAAAATAGCCTCAGATATTTCACATGCACTTTTAAGCTATACCAGACAGCTTCATATAGAAAGATTAGGATTTCTTCAAGCTACTAAATCTTCTGCTTATAATAAACAAAAGCAATTTTGCATCAGAATTTTAAGCCCCCCCCCGCGCTTTTTTTTACACTGCATCTATGGATCACTTATAGGACATATTTTCTTTCATAGCACAATAAATCTAAGCAATTTTTATCAAACATCTAGATCCAATAGAACTTCAAACATATGATCGCACATTTTAAGATTTCTTTTTAAAATTTTATTGAGGTATAATTGACACATATTAGTTTCAGGTGTATGAAATAATTCGATTTATATATATAGTGGGTTACATTTATCACCACACATATTTTCTTGTCCAGAGGTACTTTTAAGAGTTACTGTCTTAGCAACTTTTAAATAAACAATACAGTATTAAAAACTATACTAGTAGTTACACTATAATGCACAGGCTATACATTAAATCCCATGACATATTTTGTAACTGAAAGTTTGTACCTTTTGACCTCTTTCACCC
Organism: Myotis brandtii; assembly: GCF_000412655.1. Classification (NCBI taxonomy): domain Eukaryota; kingdom Metazoa; phylum Chordata; class Mammalia; order Chiroptera; family Vespertilionidae; genus Myotis; species Myotis brandtii. Next base: position 260,575 of record NW_005371082.1, on the reverse strand, counting down.
ACCCCCTCAAATCTGGCAACCACCAATCTGTTCCTTGTATCTATGAGTTCGAACTTTTGGTTTTGGGTTTTGTTTTAAGATTCCACATATATAAGTGAGATCTGTCCTTCTCTGACTTATTTTATGTAGCATAAATGTCCTCAATGTCCATCCTTATTGTCACAAATGGTAGGGTGACACCTTTTTTTATGGCTGGAAACCATACACCATGTTTTCTTTAATCCACTGATGCACGCTTAGGTTGTTTGCATGTATTGGATATTGTGAATAATGATGCACTGAATATGGGGGTACAGATATCTCTTTAACTTTGTTTTTTATTTCCTTCATATAAATACCCAGAAGTGGAATTGCTGGATCATGTCATTCTATTTCTAATTTTTTGAGGACATTAAGAAATGTCCTCACAGCCATACTGTTTTCCATAGAGGCTGCACCAATTAACAATCCCACCAACCATGCACAAGGGTTCCCTTTCTCCATATCCTTGTCAACTCTTGTTATTTCTTGTCTTTTATATAATAGCCATTCTAACAGGTGTGATGTGATATTTCATTATGGTTTTGATTTGTATTTAGTTGTTTCAGCTGTTTTCTCAATACCTTTATACACTGTTAAAATGTTATCTTTGGAAGAAAGATTGCCTTTGAGTGCTTCAAAATATTAACGTGCTGGAAAAAGGACATTTATGGCCAATGATACTTCTGCATTAGTATTATTTCTCTACCTAACAATTATAAGAGCTAAATTATGTTACAGAAACATGTACTGTAGCAGAATGATATTAACAGAATGCTTTAACTAGAATGTGCATGTGTGTGTACACATGTACACATATTTGCGAAAATGATATTAAAAGAAACTGAGACCTGTTAATGCAAGGTTCCATATCCTTGATAAGGAGTTAGGTTTTTCTGATAATAGGGCAGTTGTTATCTGTTTTTCTTTGTTCTCTAAGGAACATGAAGAGCAATCAGATTTGTATTTTAGAATTTCCAAAGACAATGTCATACTTACTGAAACATAAGACTGCAGGAATACAGTGGGGCCTTGACTTAGGAGTTTAATTCGTTCCGTGACGGAGCTCGTAACTCAAATTACTCGTATGTCAAATCAAAAAGTGAACGAGTGAGACACGTGATGCTGGGCTGATGTTGTGGCGTTCACTGTGACGTTCGCTGCGCCAACTAGCGGTGGGGTATCTGAAGCTGGCTCGTAACCCGAATTTCAGCTCGCAACTCAAAGCAAAAAATCGGCCGAGAGACGGCTCGTATCTCAAAAAACTCGTTAGTCGGGACACTCGTAAGTCAAGGCCCCACTGTATATGAGGGGCTAAAGGGGCTCACAGAAGGAATAACAGGAAGCTCTGAACTACTGGAAAAGGACACACTATACAATTCACTATTTAAAATATACAAGTCACTGGTTTTTGATATTGTAATGTTTAATAATGGTAAAATACATGTAACAAAATTTGCCATTTTAGCCATCTTTATAAATGTACAATTCAGTGGCATTAAATTAAGTGTTGTGCAACCATCACCACTATCTATATTTCCAAAACGTTTTCATCACCCCAAACAGAAACTTTGTAACATTAAGCAATAACCCATTCATTCTCTCCTTTCCTTAGCCCCTGATAACCTCTAATCTACTTTCTATCTCTGGATTTGCCTATTCGAAGTACAGCAGATCCTTTAATAATGCTGCTTCATGCGACACTGTTTCAGTATAACATTGATGAGATGCCACAGAAACTACTGGTTTTGTTATATGTTGTTTTGTCATAGTTCCAAGAACCTAGTGATGATGTTAAGTGATGACTTTCTGTATCTCATATAAGTGTAGTCATACAGTATTTCCCTGTGTCGGGCTTATTTCACTTAGCATAATGTTTTCAAGATCCATCCATGTTCTGTCACATATCAGAGCATCATTTTTTCTTTTTCTTTTTTGGCTTATAAACAACAAGCAATTATTTCTCATAGTTCTGGAGGCTGGGAGCCCAAGCCCAAGATCATGGTGTCAGCAGATTCAGTATCTGGTGATAGCCCATTTTCTTTTTTTGTTTGTTTTTTATAATTACAGTTAATATTCAATACTAGAGGCCCGGTGCATGAATTCGTGCATGGCTGGGGTCCCTTGGCCTGGCCAGCAATTGGGGCCGATCAGGGGGGCCAGCCTGCCGGGGGTAGGGACCGTGGGAGGTTGGCTGGCTGGAGGGGGGGACTGTGGGAGGTTGGCTGGCCGCCCCGCCCCAATCGGGGCCAGTTTTGGGGGGGGGGGGGGTTCGGCCGACCAGTGGGAGGGACCATGGGAGGTTGGCCCCAGCAGCAAGCTAATCAATGGCTGATTCCACAAGGAATTGGGCTCCCTCCTCCCTCCTGTCTGGGTCCGGGGTGTGGGTGAACCAGATTTGGGGCTGTCGAGGCTCCAGCAGCAAGGTCTGGGTCAGTGCATGTCATAGATATCGGCTGGTCATCCGGTCATTCGGCCCTAATGGTCACTTAGGCGCATATATATATATATATTTCAGGTGTATAGCATATTGGTTAGACAGGTATATAACTTATGAAGTAATCCCAAAAGCCTACTACCCACCTGACACTATACATAATTATTACAACATTATTGACTATATTCCCTATGCTGTACTTTACATCTCAGTAACTGCCAATTTATACTTCTTAATCCCTTCACATTTTTCACCTAATCCCCAACCTCCCTCCCATCTAACAACCAGTTTGTTCTCTGTATCTATGTTTGTTTCTGTTTCATTTAGAATCTCATTCTTTTTTTAATGACTAAATAATATTCCGTTGTACGTATATACCACATTTTTGTTTATTCATTCATCTGTTAATGGACTGTTTCCACTTGTAAATAATAGTGCTATTGTAACTGGAATCAATGTTAGGCTGCCTGCCTCCACAACAGCCAAACTCATGAGACAGCTGCTAATGATAAAGGAAAGTGGTTTAGTCAAGTGCTGGAAACCTGGGAAGAT
>NW_005371082.1:235001-257502 GCF_000412655.1 Myotis brandtii | reverse complement strand
CTCTTGTCGCAAAGCCCACATCTTAGTGCCGACAGAGGTTTTTATGAGGGAGAGGGAAAACAGAGCAAAGAAATCAAGGGGAGTGGGTTAAAAAGTTCTCTATGTGCAGGCCAGCACAGTCCATTCCAGTAAGAATCTTGAAAGTGGTCAAGTGATAGTCTGGTGTGCATCATCTTTGTCTTCGTCATCCTGGTTCTACAGTTGAAGGTCAGCAAATGCCCTAGAACTGGGATGACTGAAGGTTAGAGTCTGCATCTTCTGAAGTTAGATAAACATGCTGTTTATCTACAAGCTACATATTAAGAGTCAGCATTTACAGAAACAATATCAAAAGAATGGTGGAGTGGGTTATAATTACCCACTATTACACTATGATCATGAGTGTACAAATCACTCGTCAAGACTCTGTTTCCAATTACTTACACCAGGTTTAATGGATTCTTTGGAGAAATGTCTATTCAAGCCCTTTGACCATTTTTTGATTAGGCTGTCCTTTTGTTGTTGAGTTGTAGAAGTTCTTTATATTCTGGATATTAACTCCTTATCAGATATATGATCTGCAAATATTTTCTCCCATTCTGTAGGTTGTCTTTTCACTTTCTAATAATGTCCTTTGATGCACAAAAGATTTAGTTTTTAATGAAGCCAAATTTATCCATTTTCTTCTTTTATTGTTCATGTTACTGGTATCATAGCTAAAAACCTATTGCCAAATCCAAGGTCATGAAATGCTACCCCCATGTTTTCTTCTAAGAGTTTATGGTTTTAGCTCTTTAGATCCACTTTGAGCTAATTTTTATATATGGTTTGAGATAGGGATCCAACTTCATTATTTTGCATGTGGAATTCCAGTTGTCCCCATATCATCTTCTCTCTCCTACCCTCTCCTCCTCCTCCTTTGCTTTTTTTTTGTTTCATCAAGAAATCCATTAAAAGGTTATAAAACCAGTTACTGAATTTGTTAAAATACTTTTGGAGGGAAATTGTCAACTCTCATTTTATTACCATTCCTATGGTATGTCCGTCCAAAACATATATACATATACACACTTTGAATAATTATTAATTCTAATGGATTAAATATGAAAAGAAAGAAATATCAATTGAGCTACCAGCTGTATACATTTTGGGGGGACACCTTGTATTTAACAAATCAAGAAATTGAGGTCAAGAGAAGTTCGGTGACTTGCCCAGGATTAGAAAGTTTCTGAATGACAGAATTCTAACTACACCACAACTGCTTACATGGCTTATATTACTGGAAACAGCCACTGAAGCATACCTAATTTCTTGGTTTTATTTATTTCAAAAGCAAAATATAGAGCACTATAATTACAGTACATAACTAATAAATCACTAACAAACTATCTTCAAAGAGCCTAAGATAAATAAACAAAACAGAAATATCAACTATAAGGGTAACATTGTCCAACAATTATAAGAGTTCCTCAAGGGAAGTGAACCTTTTTCTGATACTTGAGTCCTCACTGAACCCTTACTAGGTCAGTGAGTGATATAAAGGATAACCCTGGCAACATACCTAAAATAAGCACAGAAATGAGTTTTAGTTATTTCTTTTTATCCCTCAATGCAAGCCAAAGTACAATTCAAAGTACTTAAAGTATGATTCAGTAATAACAATTCTATAGGAATGGGGACCAAATACCACAAGGCTCAAAAGGTCAGTGATCTCAATGTCTGGTTTGATCTAGAAGAAAAATCTAAGCACACAAAGCAATGATTCTTCAAACTTATTTTAATCACAAAACTCATTCTTCTAACCAAAATCTTTTAACAATGTCAAACATATTGAATAGATCAAAAGCCAGCTGCTCTGGCTGAACTGGGTGATGGGTACCCCAATGCCCCCAATCTCTTGTTAAGAAAGACCCCAGAAAACAATTTTGAAAACCACTGATATGTCACATATTGTTAAAAATGTGAACAACAGCTTTTCTAAAATGTATTAATATTTATTAAATGTTAATGACACATTCTCTTCAACCTATCAATCCCTCTCTTCCTACTATCTCATAGTAATAAAATCATCAATATAAACATGCAAGATTATTTTTTTCAGCATAGTTTATAGTGGGGAAAAAACATGAAAAACACCTGATATATCAACAAGGGTACAGCTAAATGAAGTGTGGTATATCTTTACCATGGATTATTATATAGTATCACGAAGAACAAATTGTATCAGATCATCTACATCAGTAATTTTCAAACTATCTCATGGCACACATAAACTAATTACTAAAATTCTGCAGGACACCAAAAAAATACATTTTTTGCCGATCTGACAATCTAAGTGAAAAGACGTCAGTACTCCTGACTAAATAGTCAGTCAGGTATTGCATGTTTTAAAAATTCTTGCAGCACACCAGTTGAAATTGCTGATCTATACTGAGAAGTGAGAAAAGCATTATTCTCAGGTGTGTATATATGTACACATGGTAGGTGCTGATAAGACTTTTGTAAGAAAGTATTACCACAACTACACGGAAAATAAAAGTACCTCTGAGAGATGGGGAAAAATAAAAAAAATACGTACAGAACTAAATGGCAAATACAGATTTTAAAATTATTTCTACTGTATGTAAAAACAGACTTAGACATGCTTTGACTTTAAGAAATGCTATTTCACAAGTATTTATAATAAAGTGTTTTTAAAAAACAATCCTTAAAGAAAGAAAGAAAAACCAATAATCTACAAGTATTGTGTGTTGACTATCCTTCAAGTTTTCTTCATTAAAATTGAACTTTTAAATGAAGACTAAGCAACAGATACTCAAGGTTATCTATACTGTGGCAAGAGCCAAGAGTGTAAGTATTCTGAACTGTCAAAGGCACCTCTGACTTTAAAAAGAATAAAATCACAATATATCACTCTCCATTCCTTTTTCTTTTTCCTTCCTTTCTCTCTCCTTTCTTCCACCTCCCACTGCAAGATCCTAAAAGGGACAGATAAATTAAACTAGATGTCCCAATCATCATCCCACCTAATCACCTTCCAGGTCTAAAATTCTATAATCTTATTGTGTTATATACTTGCAGTTGTTTGCAATTCTTACTATTCAGCTCTCTTATAATATCAGTTAAAATGATCTGTTCTTCACAGATCCATTAATGAATGCAATTACGCAATTACTCAAGTGAAAATTAATTTTGGACCTTTCCCCCGCACATTTTCCCAGGAAAACTAACTAGCAGCAGAAAGAACATCAATATTAAAATGGTTCTGCTTTCACTTTGAAAGAAGATATTTCTTTTCAATCCCCTGGCAAACAAATTTTCTTCCAAAAGGGTAAAAACTCAAAAAATGAACTACATTGCAAAAATACCAATCAGAAATAAACTTGAAATTATAGACTGTTTTCTGAGATGCAAATAAACAGTTCAGATCAGCTTTGTACAATATCTGTAATTTTATCCTACAAAGATGGCTCCTTTTTTGTTCTATAAAATGTAAATAGTAATTATTTCCTTAACCACTGTATAAACTGTAAAGCACTATACCTGAAGTTATTAAATTGTGCACCAAGACATCTCGAAATACCCTGGACACCATGGCAAATTCATAGGCATTGTGGGATATTTTTAATTATGGAGAAAAACACAGCAAATCCTCAATATCTATCAGACACCAGTATCTCAAGGTACTTCCATTTCAACAGTCTTTATTCCTTCTGAAGGTACTGCATCTTTGAGAAACTGGGTTTGGGGGAGTTGTTGTGACAAAAAAAATACTGCATGAAAATCAACGTGAAATAGAAAATGAGGGTGGCAGTGTCTAATCTGATTCTAAGACTTGAGATCTTGTACATGCCCAACAGGCAAGCATATCCCATCACTAAGTAACTGTTTATTCTTTCTTTCTTTTCTTTCTTTATTTTTAATTAAACTGATATTTAGAGAAAGGAAGTGAGAGAGAGGAAGTGGGGAGAGAGAAAGAGAAAGAGGAGGGGTGGCATTGATCAGCTGCCTCCTGCACACAACTCGACTGGGGAATCGAACCTGTAATAACCCAAGTATGTGCCCTGACTAAGAATCAAACCCGCCACCCGTTGGTGCACAGGACAGCGCTTCATGAGCCACACCAGCCAGGGCTGTAACTGTTGTTATCCTATATAATGAAGAGCTAATATGCAAACGGTCGTCACACCCTCATGCCATCACGCCATAACAGCTCAGACACTCAACACTGGGGAGAGAGGAATAGGGACGAGCCAGGCACAAACGAGCTCGTGAGAGAGGAATGGGGACCAGCCAGGCACAAATGAGCTTGCGAGATGGGGACCAGCCAGGCTGTGGCCGGGGAGAGGGACAAGCCGCTCGCCCCACGGTCCTGGGCGCCAGCGCCTACAGCCCGGGAGAGGGACAATCCGCCCACCCCATGGTCCCGGGCACCTGCGGCTGCAGCCCGGACAAAACTGCCTGCCCACGGTCCCCTGAGGCTACAGCTGGCCCGGGCAAAGCCGGCCCGGGTCCTGGGTGCCTGTGGCTGGCCAGAGGGAGGGAAGCCTGGGTCCCGGGTGCAGGGCGAGGCAGAGGCAGTGAGGGGCAATCAGACAGAGGGGTTAGGGGCGATCAGACAGGCAGGTAGGTGAGTGGTTAGGAGCCAGTGGTCTTGGTTTGCGAGAGGCAGTCGGACATCCCCCGAGAGGTCCCAGAATGAAGAGGGTTCAGGCCAGGCTGAGAGTCACCCCTCCCCCATGCATGAATTTCGTGCACTGGGCCTCTAGTTTAAGAATAAAAAAGGAAGCATTTTTTTCTTTCAATATATGTGCAATTCTTAGACCATAAATATTTATTAAGCTTTTTGTACCTAACTAAAACAGAACTATTAGGTATTATTTCTTGGCTTAAAAAAAAAAAAGAAAAGAAAAAAGATGAAACACTAAGGGTACTGTGAACCAAGAACTTTTAAGAACCTCACTGTATGTTTACAAGAGATTCTCGCAGACATATGTAAGTAGCACTATGGTACATCTTTACCCTATCTTCAGTGGTGACAGGGCAAAGAAAATAAAAAACTGAGAAGATTGAAAGAAACATACCAAAAATGAGTAGGATAACAGGCTGCTCTCCATCAGATGTCATTCTAGAAAAGCAGCAGACAAAACTAAAGGTTGAATACAATAATTAAGAAAATATCCAAATGTTGCTTGTATTATGTTGATTTATTTAAAGACAAGGCTAATTAGTCCCAAAGTTTTGGTTATCTCAATGGTTTGAAATACTCTTTAGCAGCTAAGCCCTAGTTTGAAACAAAATTTCCCGCCAACTTCTAAAGTTACAAAATATCTAAAAAGCAGAGGTCTCTGTTTTTAGCCCTGGAGCAGCCTAGGACCACAGTCTGGCTTTCCTCCTCCACACCTGTAATAGTGTTCACTGGAACCTGTGGGCTTCAACAAAATAGCTTAAGGTTGTTGTAGAGAAGGGAACAACCTTCAATTAGAGGAGCTCCGCTTTATAGATCTTATTTTGAATAATGATTTCTTTGGAAAAGCACATTACAAGCTGTAGCCTAAAGCTGTAACAATGACTTTCAAACTTTTCTAAATTGCAATACAACCCAGTATATAAGTACACCTCAAGAAACAAACAAAAACAAAGACAAAAAAAAAAAAAAAAAAAACCCACCCTGATTACATAACATTCTTCTTTTGTGTAATTCATTCTGAGATTTTCTACTCTAATTGAAAACCATTTACAAAAGTCTGGCCTGAAACTTACCTCAATGACTTCTCAACCTAAAAAAAAAAAATTACAGTGACTGGGGAGGGAAAAAAGGTAAGAACAAATATGAACAAACAAAAACATAATATTTCCACCTCATCATGCATACCAAAAAACAAACAAAAACAACAACAAAGGGGGTGGATAGAAAGGAGGGAATATGCATAAAAATCTTATCTCTGGTTAAGAAAAACTTTTCAACCTGAAAACAAGAGATAAACCTTTATATCTTTTTCAATGAAACTCCTGGTTTTATGGTGGGCAACTGCATTGTAACATTTATCTCTCCTCTTCCCCAAATCCATTACAATGGCCAAAGAAATATAAAATGAAAGAAATGAAAGCAGTGTTAGGAATCAGAAGACCACTTACTATGCTAATAGTCAAAACAAGCAAAACCTGGCAGGACTCAGTAAACCAACTCAGAAATCAGGGGAGGAGGGTGATGCTGGAATGAAGACAAGAGGGTGAAAGTTCCCTGCCTTAGGCCCACCATAATTAACAAACAAGCAAACGGAATCTTCCAGTAACATACTCTTACCTTTACAGCAGGGGTCCTCAAACTTTTTAAACAGGGGGCCAGTTCACTGTCCCTCAGACCGCTGGAGGGCCGGACTATAGTTTAAAAAAAAAAACTATGAACAAATTCCTATGCACACTGCACATATCTTATTTTGAAGTAAAAAAACAAATGTTTTCGGCGGGTCGCATGTGGCCCGCAGGCCGTAGTTTGAGGACCCCTGCTCTACAGCAACTCCTTTCCAATTCCTGTTAATAATCTCAGTTCAGAGAACAAGGCAAACAAGATTTTGAAAGCCCACCAGAAACCCAAACAGAATTAAGAGAGGCTTTGCACCTGAACTTTGAATTTCTCTCAGTCAGTTCATTTACCATACCAGGGATAACCCACACAAGAAAAAGAATAAAAATAAAAAACAAAAACAGGCCAAATAAAACGTTAATACAGAAACACAAAATTATTTTAATTTTAATTAGTATTTTCAATGAAATATGGAGAGATTTGTATATATATAACTAAAATAGACTACCATGAAAAGTAGCTATAGTAAAACAAGAGAATTCTGGGGACTTGAAAACATAATAGTCCAAACTGGAAGGGTTGTGGGGAGAGGTAACTAAATATTAACAGAAGCAGTGAAGTCAGACTGCTGGCTTTAAATACCCACTTAAAAAACTGAACATACATATCCAATAGTACACAGACTACATACTGTGAAGGGCCCAACAGATCCTGAAGAAAACAGGTACCACATTACTGAGCTCATAACAAGTAAGGAAAAGATATAAGGACATTTCCACACTCCACCTTCACTTACCACACTCCCCATAAGAGTAGGATGAATTGAGACTTGAGCATTAAGGAGAGTGCACATAGAGATTCAAGAGGGCAAATGTCCATATCGGCACTGTGCCAGCTACAAGGAAAGCTGAATCTTAGAGTAATCCTTTAAATAAACGAGGACCCCAGAAAGTTCCCAGTATATAGCAAATCTAATTCTTAGTAAATTAAAAAGCAAAACCTCTGTGGAGTTAAAAAAGAACAAAAACTTCTCAATTTAGGCTCCCAAATTTTAAGCACAACAATTATGAGTCCTACTCAAGGATCAGCAAACACATAAGAAACAAACCACGAACCATGAAGACGCATGCCCTATTGAATTCAGGGCTCACAGTTCTAAACAATTAATGTGTATTCATTCATTTAATCCTCACCAACAACCCTGTGAGGTAAGCAATCTCTTTTCCTAGAGAGTAAGGCATAAACAGGTTAAGCAACTTGCCCAAAGCTGACTAGCTACTAGCTTTTAAGGGGTGGAGTAGGGACTAAAACACAATCAAGTCAGCTCCAGAGCCCACATTTTTACCACTGTACTGACTCTCAAAGGTAAATATTAGATTTTCATAGCAAAAACAACAAAACAACAACAAAAAGCTTGGTTCAAATGTTGGGTCTATCACCAACCTTGGCATCTTGGTAACTCAAGCAACTTAAGTCTGTCCCCTCAACTATAAGAAGGTAATAATGACAGTATCACAGGATTATTATGAGGATTTAGTCATGAATATAAACACCTGAGTGATTATTATAAGTAATAATAGTTAACACTTACTAAGCACATACTGGCATATATGAAGACAGTACCTACCCTAAGCACTTCACAAAGGTTATTTTATCTAATCCTCAAAATAATCTCAGAAAGTATCATTACTCTCCTAACCATTTTTACAGGTAAGGAAACAGATTCAGGGAGATGAAGAGACTTATGCAAGATCAGAATGATCATAAAATGGCTCCAATTCTCTATCCTTCCTATTATCCATACTCATGTAATGTGACACTGCAACTCATTTCCATCAAGAGGCAGAGTTCATTTCCCCACACCTTGAATCTTGCCTGGCCTCCTGACTTGCCTTGGCCAACAGAACATGGCAGAAGTGACATTGCGTCAATTCCAAGTGTAGACCTCAAGAGACCTGGCATGTTTCCACTAACTCTCTTAGAATACTGCCACTACCATGTGAACAAGCAAAAACTTGCCTGATGAATGATGAGAGTCATCCTTAATCATCTGACAGAGCCAGCCAACCACCAGAAATAGGAGAAGTCACCCTAGCCCGTGGTCGGCAAACCGTGGCTCGCGAGCCACATGCGGCTCTTTGGCCCCTTGAGTGTGGCTCTTCCACAAAATACCACGTGCGGGCGCGCACGTACTGTGCGATTGAAACTTTGTGGCCCGTGAGCAGAAGTCGGTATTTTGTGGAAGAGCCGGTATTTTGTGGAAGAGCCGCACTCAAGGGGCCAAAGAGCCGCATGTGGCTCGCGAGCCGCAGTTTGCTGAGCCGCAGTTTGCGGACCACTGGCCTAGACCACCAGCCAGGCCCCAGACAACCTGCCAAGTGACCACAGACATATGAGTGACACTAGATGAAATCACCTTGGTTAAAATGAGTCCGATCTAGCCCAGACAATCAGAAACATCCATCTGATCCACAGATTCATGAGGAATAATAATATACACTGTATTGGGATTGGGGGGAGGTTACAGAATAATAGCCAACTGAAATTCATGGTAAGGCAGGAGAGCTGACTCCAAACTCACCCTCTAGTCACTACACTATATAACTTCCAGTTTCAGAGTAGACATAACATGCAATGCTACTGAAATATTTTCTTTTGTGAAAAAGAAAAAAGTCATTTGTACTATATTACATTAAAACAATTTATAAAACAGTTCAAAATGGTAAATATAATTCTTGTTTTCTTCTTTAGGAAACAAAAAAAGCATAACAGACCTAAAGTTAAATCACAATTACTAATAACCATCTGTCCATTAATTTATTAAGTATTATATAATAAAGAAAAAACACATGTACTTTTCTGGATATATTTACAATTCATTCAATATAAATAAATACCTGTGAATAGGGTATCCTGATTAACTCCCCAAGTATTGTAAAACATATATATTAATTTGTATTAACTCAATCTCAAAGTAAATCTTAAATGATTTACTTTGCTTCCCAATTTACTGATATATAGCACACCAAGTATCTACTCACCTATATGCATCTATGCCCACACAGTTCCTTGATGGATCTTAGCTTTCACTAAGGGATGCAGCAAGGGTTCCATTAAACTGGAAGGTGAGACTGCCACCCAGCCACTTTGGCCTTTCATGCCAATGAATCAACAAAGAGGGTTACAGAACTAACCAAGGTGAGTGATCTTACCGAAAGGGGAAGCTAGGTTGCTAATACGTAAGAAGGGCTAAGGAAAAGTATGCAGGAGTTCCTCTGGGATGCCATTTAGCATTTCCATGTATTGTACTGTGATTAAAGTCAGTGGAAACAATACAGGCAGGACTGCTAATGATCCAGACCCTTAAGGAATCAAGGTTTGGGTCACTCCACCAGGCAGGCAAAAACCACAACCAGCTAAGGTAGTACTTGCCAAGAACAGAGGGAATGTGAAATGACAGCAGGAGAAGGCAATTATAGATAACAACAACCACATCATTAGTTGCAAAAATGAAAATTCTAATGAGTATCTTCTGCATATTGATATAAAAATTTTATATGTATATTAACCAACTTATTTACCTCCCTTTCTATAGTCATCTCATAGTAGTTAATCTCATATCACATTTCAGTATTGTTTTTTTACTTATTTTGAGAGTATGTTTATTAAAGCTGGCGGTAGTGAAACAAGGAATGGCTCAGGACAGAAGCAACAGGAGAGAGCCTAGGCTGGGCTTATCTGTAAATTTAATGAGATTAAAAGAAGTGTGTATAGGTGCCATGGTAACAAGATAAACTGTGATGGATTTTTACTGTCATCTTAGGTAGGCTGAAAGTACATTTCTCCAAATTCTGTTCCCTGTATGGTGTGGGTTAGGGTTGGCCTATAAAGAAATTCCCATGAGATTAAGAAGACAAAAGTGAAGTGGCAGAAATGTTCAAGATGTCAACAATTTTCACACATTATCAAGGCTATCTGGGCTCACTTTCATTGGCCTGGGGCAGAACATGGCCCACAGTTCCTCCAGCTCTGGTCAGCTCTCGTTTGCTTTTCCAAATAATACAGGGGCTGGTTAATGTGTTGGTCTATTATGAGGTGGGCCACACCTACTACAAGTTACCTACATCAAAGTTGCAGGTCTGGAAGCAGGGAGATAGTGATAAAGGTTCAAGTGTGTGCTCACAGGTTCCAGCTTATTTCCTTAAGTTCCAGATCTTTACAGGTTCCAGTTTAACCTTACTCTCCTGCGCTTCACATCTATCTTCCCTTCCCAACTGCCAGCCCTGATGACAGATTTCAAGCCCAGCATCAGACTCAGGAGTGTATAACCAGTTCTTACAATTGGTAAAAATCGATCATGACAATAATCTTACTTCTCTTTAAACCCTAATTGATAGAGATGAAAATGTTATTTAGGGCTAGACTATAGTAGAAAGAGCTAAATGTATCCACCTGTCTCTTAACTAAAGAGAAAAAGTCCAACACCGAAATTGGGGTTTTATGATGTCAGCAAAAATATTAAGGATTTACCTGAAGAACATTAAGGATTTACCTCGTAGGAAATAGGCCTCTGTGATCCATCTTCGGAACAGTCAACTACTAATGGAAACGGTTACTGGATTTTCCCAGGGCAAACAGAATATAGGGAGGAGGGGAGAGGGTGTAAGAATAAAGAACTGTGTACATGAGCCAGCATCACAGTGGAAAGCCCGAGGTGCCTGCCTCAACTAGAGGGGGGGGGGGGGGGGGGAGACAACTAGAAAAGGCCTCAGCCCATTTTTTTTTTAATGGCCCAATGGGAGACAATGAGAACTAAACTATCTATAGGGAACACTGTTAACCCCATAGTACTCAGCCAATGAGGAACTGGAGGGACGATCACACCCTGCAGATAAATAGCCTGTGCTCTGTAATCACTACTCCGTGTGTGCCTGTTCAATCAGGCACCGGCTCTTGCAAGACCTTATTAAAAGTCTCGTTTCTTCCATACTTCTGTCTCCGAGTCCATTATTTGAATTTGGACAGGTGAGCACTTCTCACAACCTGAAGAACATCAAGTTTTGAATGCATTTACTTTCTAAAGTAACAAGTTCAAATTTTAAAATGCACCTTCTTACGAAGTTATATTGACATTATAACAGAATAGGCACTGTCCAAATTCAAGAGAAAAATTAAAAATCAACACACCTTAATAAATGTATTTAGTCTACCTTAATGTTAACCTTAGACTCATGCTACAAGCATTAAATTAGCAGATGTATGCACCATCTCTACAACCAACTCAACCAGTTCCCTCATGCACAGACTTTTTAAAAAATCTGTTTAACTAAAGTCAGAAGTATAAACTCAAACTTTTGTAGAATAATCCTAAAGGGTCCTCTGGACCTAAGCTACTCCAGCTAACCATTTAAAGTTAAATAAATGCCCAACAGTCCAATCATGAACATGAATTTTGAGACTGGAGCAGTTGAACAAACATTCACATTTTAGTACTTTTTCCACAGAGCAGAAATACCAAGAGAAGTAAAGGTCAAAGGCAGTTGAAAGATTACATTTTTCTTCCAATATTATTTAGAAACAAGTGTCCCACTGCTGTCTATTAGAGATTGATGCTATTAAAGAGGAAAAGAAACAGCAAGAGAAATATGGCTGTCCCTTTCACCAGCCTTTGTAAACATTCTTCAGCTACTGGCTTTTCACTGTGTATGTATGTAACTGAAGCAACAGTAAATTTCTATCTTATTCTAAAAATGTGTAACCATAAAAAAAGGTAAGCGAGCAACTGTGCTTAATGGCCCAGTTTGAAATGAATGAAAATGAGTGTGTTAAGATTTCTAATAAATGGTGGAGTAGTTTATGCCAACTCGTTAAACTAATCTTCCACAGATAACAATTATAAACTCTAGATAAAATACTTTTAAAAATGATCTGAAGGTAAAAGAAAATAAGCAAGAGCTTATTTTGGAAATTGGAGATTTGACCAGTGAAAGAAGGTACACCGATGGAGATTCTAATTTATACATCTTTTCCCCCAAGACACTCTTAGGCACAAGGTCACTAGAACTCAAGAAGAAAACTACAGTTTTATTAAAGTTCATGGCCACAGAGTGACTAAAAATTCAAAGGGAAAATTCAGGAAAGGAGTGAGCCACAGCAGGTGAAGACTCAAAAACTAATATAAATTCCTTCAAATTTTTCACTGTGCTACAGCATATGCTCAGGGAAGATCTCAAGAAGCCCAGCAGAAAACAACCGGAAAGTTGAAAATCTTGCAGCAATTTCAGCTTCTGCCCACTGCAAAGGAGACATGAGCCTGGAGTTTGACCAAGTTACAAGGACTTAGAAAACACCCCACGCTTTCTACAGACCCATCTTAAAGTATAAGATGAAGCCTTCACAGACCTATAGTACAATTTTAAGCAGAATAACAAAGATCTCAGAAGAAGAAGAGAGAATATTTAAATTTCACAAATTTGGTGAAAAATATCAACTTACAAATCAATAAGCTCAGCAAATTAAGCAGAATACAAAAAAGAAATTAAAGAAAAATACACATTAAATTGTTAAAAAAACAAAAAAAAAGTTAAAGACACACTGGTGACCAGAAGACAGTAAAAATACATTTGGCCCTTGAACAATGTGGGGGTTTGGGAGAGTCGACTCCCACCAGGTCTAAGATTGGCATAAAACTTAAGTTGGCCCTCCTCATACTTGGATTCCCAACCACAGATAGAAAATATTGTCTTCTAATCTGCATATAAGTGAACCATGCAGTTCAAATACATACTGCTCAAGAGTCAACTGTACATCTTTTAAATGATTAAAGAAGGCTGTCAAAAATATTCTTGAAAAGAGTAAAATGCACGGACATTCAACTAAATGAAAGTTATCACTACACCTGTACACTATTCAATGTTAAAGCAAGTTCTCCAAGCTGAAGGGAAACGACATCAGAGGAAACTTAGATGTACGCAAAGAAATAAAGAGAACCTGAAAATAATAATAATGTAGGTATATACAAAAGACTATCTCTTATTCTTTTCTCTTAGACTAGAGGTCTGGTGCACAGAATTTGTGCACTGAGGGGGCCAATCTGGGACCCCTCGGGGGATGTCCAACTGCCGGTTTAGGCCCAATCCCACAGGGATCAGTTGGACAACCCTCTCACAATCCGGGACTGCTGGCTCCCAACCGCTTGCCTGCCCCCCTGCCAGCCTGATCAATGCCTAACTGTTCCAATACTGGCCCGATCACACCAAACTGCCCTCCCGTGCTGGCCTGGTCACCCCCAACTGCCCTCCCCTGCCGGCCCGGTCACCCCCAAATGTCCTCCCCTGCCACCCCGTCACCCCCAACTGCCCTCCCCTGCTAGCCCGGTTGCCCATAACTGCCCTCCCCTGCAGGCCCGGTTGCCCCCAACTACCCTCCCCTGCCAGCCCGGTCGCCCGTAACTGCCCTCCCCGGCCAGCCTGGTCGCCCCTAACTGCCCTCTTTCCCCTGCAGCCCTTGTCGCCCCTAACTGCCCTCTTTCCCCTGCAGCCCTTGTCACCCCCAACTGCCCTCTTTCCCCTGCAGCCCTTGTCACCCCTAACTGCCCTTCCCTGCAGGCCTGGTCCCCCCAACTGCCCTCCCTGCTGGCCCGGTCGCCCCTAACTGCCCTCCCCTGCAGGCCTGCACCCCCCCCCAACTGCCCTCTCTCCCCTGCAGGCTTGGTCACCCCCAAATGCCCTCCCCTGCCGGCCTGGTTGCCCCCAATGCCCTGCCTGGTTGCCCCTAACTGCCCTCCCCTGCAGGCCTGGACCCCCCCAACTGCCCTCCCTCCCCTGCAGGCCTGGTCACCCCCAAATGCCCTCCCCTGCCAGCCTGGTCACCCCCAACTGCCCTCCCCTGCTGGCCTGATCGCCCACAACTGCCCTCCCCTGCTGGCCATCTTGTGGCAGCCATCTTGTGCGAGGGTGTGACTGTTAATTTTCATATTATCTCTTTATTATATAGGATTCTTTGAAAAGTAACTATTTAAAACAAAAAATAGCACTGTTGAAGCAAAAGATTATGCATCAATAGCACAAAGGTGCTAGATAAAACAAATACAAAACACATAGCGAAATGGTAGTCTTAAAACTCAACTATATAAATAACATTAAAGGTAAAATTACCAAACCCTCCACTCAAAGGTAGGGATTGTTAGGTAGATTTAATATTAGAAAAGAAGGGAGGCAGAGAGGGAGGAAGATGGGAAGGGACAGGAAGGAAAGGACAGACAGAAAGAAAACAAACCCATTAAATATATGCTGTCTATAGGGAATGAGCTTTAAAACACACAATCAGGTAAAAAGTATGATGATGAAAAATTATACACCATAAATGTAAACATTAAGTGAAAAAGAACTGGTCTAGTTACATTAATAGCAGGAAAAAAACTTCAATAAAGGAGAGTTATCAAAGGTAAAAAGGTTCAATTCATCCAGAAGGCATAACAATCGTAAATGAAAATGCACCTAATACTAGAACTTGAAACAAAAACTGCATGAAAAAAATATATGAAGCAAAACTGATATGAAATGAACAATTCTGCAGTTATAGTTATAAATTATAATACCCCTTTCTCTCAGCAACTGAAATAAATAAAAAACAATCTATAGCAGCAGTTCTCAACCTGTGGGTCGCGACCCCTTTGGCGGTCGAACAACCCTTTCACAGGGGTCGCCTAAGACCATCCTGCATATCAGATATTTACATTACGATTCATAACAGTAGCAACATTACAGTTATGAAGCAGCAACGAAAATAATTTTATGGTTGGGTCACAACATGAGGAACTGTATTTAAAGGGCCAGAAGGTTGAGAACCACTGATCTATAGGCACAGAGATCAGGGATCAGAACTAAGGTCATCTGCCCATCTTTGTAAATAAGGCTTTATTAGAACATTGCCATGACCATTCATTTACATACAAGGCTGTTTTGCACTACAAGGACAGAGTACTTGTAACAGAGACTATATATGTAATCAAAAAACCATAAAACATTTTCTAAAGCCTCTTACCAGAAATTTTCTGACCTCTGATATAGATTTGAACACTATTCACCAACTTGACTTAATTGTATAATCAACTGTGTATATCCTAAAATAAGTCTCAAATTTCAAGACAAAACTCTCACAGAATATATTCTCTGACCACCAGAGAATTATAATAGAAATCAATTACAATAAGCTATATATAAAAACCCAAAATATTAACCCATGCTTTAAAGAAATCAAAAGGGAAATTAGAAAATACTCTGAACTGATTCGTAATGAAAATACAACATATAAAATGTTGTGGGATGTAGCAAAGCAATGCTTAGAGAGGAAACTATAGCTTTAAGTGCTTATATTTTTATAAATTTAAATATCTAAATTTCATCTTAAAAAGTTAGGAAAAAATCAAAACAACAGAAAGTAGAATGAAGGAAATTATCAAGATAAGAGCACAAGTCAATTAAAATAAATCATTGAAACCAAATGCTGTGCAAAGAAATAAAACTGCTAAACCCCTAGCGAAAATGACCAAGAAGAGAATAAAATATAAACTACCACCATCAGGACTAAAAGAGATCACTAGAGATCCTATCGACATTAAAGGGATCAGAAGGGAATATTACAAACTTTATACCAAAAAATTTGATAATGCAAATGAAATAGACAAACTGCTTGAAAAATAAGACAAAATAGAAAATCTGTGTAATCATATATTTACTAAAGAAACAAAATCTGCTATCAAAAGCCTTCCCACATACACACATACACACACAAAAATCCCTCCATGCCTGGATGGCTACCAAACACTAAAAAATATATACTAATCTCATACAAGCTGTTTCTGAAAACAGAAGAAACACTTCTTAAATAGTTTTAAACAACTGGCATAAACAGGCTACCAAAAGGCATTACAAGAAATTACAATTACAGATTAATATTCCTCATGAACATAGATATTAAAATCCTTAAAAAAATATTAGCAGACCAAATCCAGAAATGTAAAAGGACAATAATACATCATAACCAAGTGAGTTTTTCCCAGGAATGCAAGCTTGTTTTAACTTTCAAAAATTAATAAATGTAACTCGCTAAAGTAACAGAATAAAGGGTAAAAACCATACAATCATCTCAATAAATACAAAAAAAGGTGATATTTGACAAAAATCAAATAAATCTCAGTACACTGTATATAGAAAGGAACATCCTTCACCTGATATTTCTTCTTTCAATCTACAAAAAAACATACTGCTTCCCCCTTAAGATCGGGAACAAGGCAAGATGTCCATTCTCACCATTCCTCTTCAACATTAAATTGAAGATGCCAGACAATGCAAAAAGGTAAGACAAAGAAAAAAAACCTTATAAAATAGAAAAGGAAGGAGTAAAACCGTCTTATTCATAGATATCATTGTTTTGTAAAGAAAATCCTGAGGAATCTACAAAAGAACTAATGGAACTAAATAAATTTAAGCAAGGTCAAAGAATACAAGAACAATAATTTTTAAAACAATTATTGTATATCTAGACTAGCAGGGAAAATGTGAAAAATGAAATTTAGAAAATTTTATTTGTAATAGCATCAAAAAGAAAAATCTTTAGGAATAACTAACATGCAAGTTCTCTACAGAGAACATTAAAATGTTACTTTATAAATATGTGAAAGCCTAATTTAGTAAATTGATGTAAAGGTCATATACACACACACCCATATACAGGGATGGGCAAAAGTAGATTTATAGTTATGAGTATGTGAAACACCGAGTTCATTCTTGTATTATTATTTATTAACTAGTGGCCCAGTGCACAAAATTTGTGCACATTAAGAGGGAATTAATTAGAGGAAATATTTTAATATTGCTATTTGCCCTTTCTCTATAATAGAAATGTCAGAGATGAAAGAAAATTATAAAATGTATATGAAAATCTCCCTCCTGTCAAGAGTCTGGGGTGCCCTGCGGGACCTAGAGTCAAGTCCCCGCCCACCACCCGCACATGCTTTGAAAACACAGGAGACACAGACCCGGCCGGCCCCACCCCCATTGGGTGAGACCCAGACTCAGCCGACCCCAACCCCATCAAGCCCCTCCGGGCGGGGGGCGCAGCCTCAGGTCAGGCTGGGGGTGCAGCCTGAGGTCCCCAAGCCCAGCACTGGGGCGGGGGGCACGGCCTGAGGTCCCTCACCTCGGCCAGGCGCCATGCAGCCACAGGTCCTTGCTGTTCGGTCGTGATGTTACGGTGTCATGGCTAATTTGCATATTCCTCTATTTTTTATATACATAGATTATTATATTATGTATTATGAACAACTGTATACCTACTTTTACTCACCCATATGTTTACTAGTATAGTGCATGTGAAAATAAAAATGATCTAAGCAAAAGGAGAGGTACACAACTGTACCAATAATCTATTGATGTATAATAAGCTATCCCAAAACCTACCAGTTGAAAACAATACTTATTATCTCAATGTCTAAAGGTCAGGAATCCAGGAGCAGCTTAGCTGGTGGATCTGGCTCAAAGGTTTCTCATGAGGTTTCAAATTGTAGTTAGGTCTACAGTCAACTGAAGACTAGAGGATCAGCTTCCAAGCTTACTCAAGGCTATTGGCAGAAGGCCTCAGTTCTTTGTCATATAGCTATTAGTAGACTATACTCCATGGGTCTCCTGATATTCTGCACATCTTGCTTAGTAAGGCTCTGACCGCCTTTTGTCCCAGACTACCTTTTACAAAGATGTCTATGAAGAAAACAACCTTGGACCATAAAGTCTCCTCCAGAGCAAAGAGCAAGTATGTTCACTGCCCACTGGAGAGAATGTGGAGAAATGGGACCCTAGTGTTCTGTTGGTGGAAATGCAGACTGGTGCAGCCACTGTGGAAAACAGTATGGAATTTTCTCAAAAAATTAAAAATGGAACTGCCTTTTGACCCAGTGACCCCACTTCTGGGTACATATATCCTAAGAATCCCAAAACTCCAAACAGAAAGAATATATGGACTCCAATGTTCATAGCAGCATATTTATAATAGCCAAGATTTAGAAATAGCCCAAGTGCCATCAGTAGATGAGTGGATTAAAAAGCTGTGCTATGTATACACAATGAAATACTGAAAAAGAAGGAACTCTTACCCTTTGCAACAGCATGAATGAACCTGGAGATTATGGTGCTAAGCAAAATAAACCAGTCAGAGAAAGACATGATCTCATTTATATGTGGAATCTAAAGAACAAAATAAACTGATCAACAAAAGAGGACCAGAGGCATGGATAAATGGTACACTGATAGATCTCAGAGGGGAGAAGGGTGGGAAGAATGGGGAGAGATCAAAGAACATATATGCATATATACATAAACCCATGGACACAGACAATAATGTGATGAAGCGGGGGCGGGGGGGAGAGCTGGGTAGAAGGGTCAAAGGGAGTGAAAATGGGGGACATCTGTAATAGTCAACAATAATATATCCAGGTTCGCCATGCTTAGGGTTCCTCTCCCCTAACACAACCCAATGCATGTGCAGGTGTCATCTGGCCTTCTTCACATCACCCAGTGTGAATCAGATGCCTCAAGGAACTAATGCAAAAATGCTGATACCCTTGCTACTACTATACCTGTGAAAATAAACTGCGTTTGAATCTGACCATGGAGTCTTGTGCAAGCAGAGTAAAATCACAGACCCTTCACAGTCTTGACAATGGCCTCTCTACAACACAATAGCTGGTTTCTCCTAGAGTGAGTGATGAGAGAGAAAGAGACCAATACACAAACCCCTGTCAGAAGTAATATACCATCACTTTTACCATATTCTATTGGAATATATAATCCAAATACAATACACAAGATGACTAAAAGGGTGCAAAGGCCAGGAAGAGGAGGCACGGATCAATGGAAGCCATGTTAGAGGCTGACTACAAATACTGTTAGAAGTTAGTTTTACCTAAATGTGTCTACAGAACAACACAATCCCAATCAAAACCCCAAAAGATTTTTTTCAAATGGAAATTGACAAAACAATTTTAAAATTTATATGGAAACACTAAGGAACTAGACTGGTTCACACAATGTTAGAAGATTCACACTATTTGATTCCAAGAGTTATGGTAACAGAGACAGTATGATATTGGCATAGAAGAAACAAATAGGTCAATCAGTGAAACACAATTGAGTCCAGAAACAAATCTATACATCTAAGTTCAGATTCTGGACAAAAACACAAAGTCATTTCAGCACAGGAAGATTTTTGCAAACCATAGTATTAGAATTGGATAAATGTAATTTTAAAAATGAACCTTAACCCCTACTTCACACCATGCACAATAATTAATTAAGATGGATCACAGCACTATACGTAAAAGTTAAGACTATGAAGCTTCTAAAAGAAAGCACCAGAAATTATTTCCATGATTTTGGGGTAGGCAAAGGATTCTTAGCACTCAAAAAGTATATTCTGTTAAAGAAATAAGTAACTGGACTCCACCAAAATTAATAGCTTCAGCTCATCAACATATACTGTTAAGATAAACAAACTACAAACTGGGAGAAAATACTATCAATACTTGATCTGTCAATGAACGTGTACTGAGATATAGTCAACCCTCCCAACCCATGGGTTCCTCTTTCCCAGAATGAACCAAAACCATGGATTGAAAATATTGGGGGTGAGGGGCGAAGGGCACAGGAGGGAGAAATGTTACATTACTGCTGGCATGTACTATATAGTTAGGCCTACAATGGTTGCATCTGTACTGTGCATACACTTTTTTCTTTTCAACATTCCCTAAACAATGCAGTATATAACTATTTACATAGCACTTACATTATAGTCAGGTATTATAAGTAATCTAGAGATGACTTAAAGTACACAGAAAGATGTACGTAGGTTATATGCAAATACTGCACCATTTTATACAAGGGACTTGAGCATTTGCATGTTTTGGTATCCACGGGGGTCCTGGAACCAAACCCCCATGGATACTGAGGACAACTATATAGTAAGAATTCTTACACATTCTATATAATAAAAGCCTAATATGCAAATCGACCAAACGGTGGAACGACCAGCCGAAAGACCGGCGGAACAACCAGTCACTATGACACACACTGACCACCAGGGGGCAGATGCTCAACGCAGGAGCTGCCCCCAGCCCACAGGCCCTTGGGCAATAGTAACATGGGTATAACTGTCATATCTCATCAAAGTGAAAACCTAAGGTCAGTACATTTTATCTTATTTACTTTACATCTCAATATCAGTAAAACAAAAATAAATTTTAAAAATGAATTTGTAAACTCTTTATATTACTTCTCCTTAGTCTTGGGTTGTCTAAAAGCATACTTAGTGTACATAAACATACACTTATATGCATTCAGTAAATATTTATCACTCACTATGTGCCAAACACTATGCTGAGGTTCCAAAATAACTGTAAGTCCATGCCCTCAAGAATCTAACAAGGAAACACACAGTTAAATAATAACAACACGCAATGAGAGGTTTCCATTACAGAGATACACACAGTCTTGTGAGAAAAAGAGTACCCACCATACATTGCCCGACAGACGAATTAGGTTTCATAAAGCCTTTCCATTAGGTGAAGGATGAAAAGCAAGACACTGGAGAGAACCAAGATGGCGGCATATGGAAACGCCTGTACTTGCTGCCTCCCACAACCACATCAAAATTACAACCATTATCCAGAACCACAGGAAAGCTGGCTGAGTGGAAGTACTACATCTATAGAGGTAAAGAAGAAAGCACACTGAGACTAGTAGGAGGTGCGGAGGCACGGAACGAGCTGGTCTGGCACCTGGGTGTGCTGCTTTTTTAACTGGGAGGGACAATGCCTCTGTGGAGGCCGCCTGGAGGAGCGAGGGATCCCAGCCCCACACCACACCCCCAGCCCAGGGTCCCAGAGCTAGGGAAAGAAGTCCATACAGGCCGTAAGAACTACAGACTGTAAAAAACAGTGCGGACTGGGGCTGAGTGACACAGGCTGCTAGAGACCCAGCTGCTCCTCTTAAAAGGCCAGCACCATGAACTGAATTTACAAGCTCCCACTTCCTCTGAGCTCCAGTGCTGGGCGAGGCTCTGGGGGAAACTGGGCTGTCTGACATTGGGGCAGGAACTCGAGGGTGGCTTTCTTCCAGACGAAGGTGCTCACAATGGTCACTATTCCCGGGCTGGGACCTCCCTGGTGCAGGGCTGACTGACAGCCATTTCTGTTTGCTCCACCCTGGTGATTCCCTGAGACCCCCGCCCCACCCAAATTACAACCCCGACCAAGCTGTGTACAGCAGCTTTTGCATATGAATGCTCTGTCCTTTCTCAGGCTAACACTCTGTTAAACAAGCTGCAGCTGGGTCAGGGAGCCCCAAATCTATCAATAAAAGGCCCAAAATCCAGCACCAGCCTGCCTTGCTTCACAGCTGGGCCTCTCTGGGCACTTCCAAACCTGATTAAAGAGGAGGAATCTACAGAGCTCTCTGTAGCTCCTGCTGGATGGCCCCAGGCAGTGGCTGACTTTGCACCTCCCTGGAGATCCAAGAGCCAGTGTACACAGTGGTCAGAATGAGACCATACCAGGTTACAACTCTTCACATCCATAAGTGACACACTCAAGGAGCAGATTTAGTGAGCACCAAAGCCCCACTGAACCAAGTCCTGCTCCATAAGGGTGTCTCCTGCACAGCAGGTCTCCCACTGTAGTCGCAGCTGGGCCCCACAGCCAATTGGCCTGGAGGTCAATTCCTCCCAGTGATACCAACAGCAATCAAGGCTCAACTACAACTAGACTGTGCACACAGCCCACAAAGGGGTGCACCAAGTGTGTCCACCTCAGGTGACTGGGGAGGCTGAGCCAGTGGACCCTATGGGACACCTACTAAACAAGGCCACTCTATCAACTCAAGGAGACTTAGCAGCTACCCAATACATAGAAACAAACACAGGAAAGCAGCCAAAATGCAGAGATAAAGAAACATGTCACAAATGAAAGAAATGGAAGAAAGCAAACTACTGGATATAGAGTTTAAAACCAGTTATAAGGTTACTCAAGAATCTAGAAACCTCCAAGGAACTTAGTGAGACTTTCAAGGATCTTAGGGAGAATGCCAAAAAATAATGGAAAAGGACCAGTCATAAATTAAGCATACACTGACTGAAATAAAGAATAACATACAGGGATTCAACAGT
>NW_005371082.1:233339-234835 GCF_000412655.1 Myotis brandtii | reverse complement strand
CGATGTTTCTAACTCTCAATCCCTCTCCCTTCCTCTCTGTAAAAAATCAATAAAATATATTTAAAAAAAAAAAAAGAAAAAAAAACTATGAAGATAGTGTAAGGAGCCTCTGGGACAACTTCAAGCGTACCAACATCAGAATTATAGGGGTGCCAGAAGAAGGAGAAAAGATAGATATTGAAAACCTATTTGAAGAAATAATGACAGAAAACTTCCCCTACCTGGTGAAAGAAATAGACTTAAAAGTCCAGGAAGTACAGAGAACCCCAAACAAGAGGAATCCAAAAAGGACCACACCAAGACACATCACAATTAAAATGCCAAGGGCAAAAGACAAAGATAGAATCTTAAAAGCAGCAAGAGAAAAACAGTTAGTTACCTATAAGGGAGTCCCCATATGACTGTCAGCTGATTTCTCAAAAGAAACTATACAGGCCAGAAGGGAGTGGCAAGAAATATTCAAAGTAATGAACAGCAAGAACCTGCCACCAAGAATACTCTACCCAGTAAAGCTATCATTTAGCATTGAAGGTCAAATAAAGAGCTTCACAGACAAAAAAAGCTAAAGGAGTTCATCACCACCAAACCGTATTATATGTACCTAGAGGCCCGGTGCATGAAAATTCATGCACACGGGGGTCCCTCAGCCCAGCCTGCACCCTCTCACAGTCTGGGACCCTGGGCGGGATGCCCATCTGCTGGCTTAGGCCTGCTCCCCAAGAACATATGATCTAAAAGAAATAATCATATCCTTGGGTAACGATTTTTTAAAAAGATAAATGGTCGCATGAAAATTCACTGCCAGCGGGGCTGAGGGGACTGGGGAACTCCAGCAGCAGGCGTGCAGCATGGCTGGGCCCACCCCCAGGCGGGGCTGAGGGGACTGGGCGCCGCCATCTTGTGGCTATGGGCACCACCATCTTTGTGAGGGTGTGATGGTCAATTAGCATATTACCTCTTTATAGAATGCTGAAGGGTATTCTTTAAGAAAAGGAAGAAGAAAAAGGTAAAAATAAAAAATATGAACAACGTGACAACAAATACATACCTATCTACAAGTGAATCTAAAAATCAAATGAATAAAAAAACTGACGAACAGAATAAACTGGTGAATGGAATAGAATCAGGGGCATGGAAATGGAACAGACTGATGATTCTCAGAGGGAAAGGGGTGGGGGGGTACAGGAAGAGACTAAACAAAGATCTTATATGCATGTATGCATTACCTATGGACACAGACAATAGGGTGGCGAGGGCCTGGGGTGGGGTAGTAACTGGGTGGAGGGGAGCTATGAGAGGAAAAAAGAGGGACATCTGTAATAATCTCAACAATAAAGATTAATTTTTAAAAAATAGAAAAAAGCAAGACACTGGACATGTCAACAAGCAGGAATCCTATATAATAAAAGGCTAATATGCAAATTGTCCCCTCGACCGGGAGTTCAACCAGGGGGCGGGGCTGGCCAACCGCCCATGGCCCCTCCCCCAGCCGACCC
>NW_005371082.1:222341-233153 GCF_000412655.1 Myotis brandtii | reverse complement strand
GGGGATGGGGCCGGCCAGCCAACCAACCGCAGCCCCTCCCCCTGTCCAGCCCGGTCCGATCGCCCCCATCAGGGCGGGCCAGCCGGACTCCACCTGTGCACAAATTCATGCACTGGGCCTCTAGTAGACCATTATAAACAGAGAAATAACACATGCAAAGACAAAGGGTCTAACACAACAGGGAGCTAGGAGCAGTTCAGTGTTTTTGGAGTTTAGAGAATGCTTGAGGAAATAAAAAGAAATGCTGGCATGATAGGTAGGTACCATGCTAATGCCAAGGTATTTGGATTATAGAGGCAGGAAAGAACCACTGAATAGTTGTGTAAGTCAGGAAATGACACATTCAAGTTTGCAATTAGAAATATCACGCTGTTAACAGTTATGAGAACCTTAGAGGGAGGGCAATTGGAAGCAGAAACCTGTCAGAAGGCAACTGCAGGACAAGCAAATCATGCTTACTATTAGTAAACCAACCAATGGCACATAGACAGAAGAGGAAATTTAAGAATCCCCAAAACAGATAGCAAAATGGGTAAAGATTAAAATAAGACAGTTCACAGGAAAAATAAAAATGGCTCTTAAACATATGAAAAGATGCTCAGTTTAACTCATAAGAGAAATGCAAATTAAAACTACACTGAGATAACATTTTTCACCTATTATACTGACAAAAATCTAAAAAGTATGATTATACAATGTGTTGGCAAGGCTATAGGGGAAACAAATATTCTCCTATATTACAATTACAACCTCTATGAAGGGCAATTTAACAGTATCTTACAGTATCTACCAAAATTATATGTTATTCTTTGACTCACCAATTCCACTTTCAGGAATTTATCCTACAGTCACACCTGTGTATGTACAAAATGATATATGTACAAGGTTGCTAATAAAGCATTTTTATAAAGGCAAAAACTAGAAACAATCTATCCATCAATGGACTAAATTATGGTACATAAATAAAAATGAACACTGCAACTGTTGAGATAGCATGCCCACCCTACCACTTTATACATCAATATGGAAAGATCTCAAATACATTGTTCAGTGAAAAAAGTAAAGGACAAAATGGTTCAAGTTTCCAGAATTAGTGTAAAACATGTGTGTGCGGGGGTGGAGGGGAAGCAAGGTAGACTAAACACATTTGTGTATGGTTGTATTTTTTAATTCCCCAGAATATATAAGAAATCAATAACATCAGTAAACTACTGTAAACTAGGCAGATGTAGACTTTTTATTGTATTTCTTTTTTTCTCTTTTTGCTTTTTTGTTTTTGAAGTATTGTGCATATAGTGTAAAAAAAAAAAAAAACTTTGGAAATGCTGTAATATTCAAGAGAATTTGGTAAGTTATATGATGTGAGAGGTACAGGAGATGAAGAGGTCCAGATGACTTCCAGGTTTCTGATTTGGTAACAAATCTAGTCATCCCCTACAACTAAAAAGAAAAGAAAAGAAAAAATGTATCTGTGTTATTAACCAAAGCATGATGTTCAACAGTAGAGAAAGAAAGCTCAGTTTACATGATGTTAAACAGTAGAGGAAGGCAGCTCAGTTTTTAGACATGTTGTACTGAGGTATTACGTCCAACAGTATACTAGAAAAAGAAAATTTAGAGAGAGGTGAGGGATATAGTTGTTAGTAAAAGTCTTGGGGAGGAAAACACTTATCTGAGCCTCATTTATCTAGGAATTATTTATTCTATAAACCCAATTAACCCAGAGAATAAACTAAAAAGGCAACTCACTCAAAGTGACAGCATAAGGCCACATATTCATATCCTTTTCTCACAGACATCAGGTTCTCACTAAAAGCTTATTTAATACATTTAGATAATTTCCCAAGTTCACAACAAATTAGAAACATCAAAAAGCTACCAGAGACAATCATTTAACAGCAGCACGAGGCAGTAAAAAAATGATGATGATATTACCAATACCTCAAACAGCATACTTAATAGAAGCTAAAGTCCCATATTTTATTTTCTAATATTTGACCAAAGTGATCCCTCATTCAAGAAGTTTTTCATGGTTCATGCACTCTTAGACTAACATTAGCATTCAGTATCCTTTTATCAAACTTTTCAAGTATTTGTGATTTATATCTCAATAAATCTGTTTTTAAAAATGGGGTATCTGCTATTATTCCTACTTTACAGATTAAGAAACTGAGGCTTGGCAAAATTAGGTAATTTACCCATGGTGACACAGCTAGCTCATGATGGGGACAGGATAAAAACGCACATAGTCTCAATTCTTAAAATAATCGATATGCTTAATTACCATGTTCTTCTGCCTGCCTTAAAATGAGACTTCACTCATCAGCCTAAATATGCTCCTACTTCTTTGTTCAAGGCTTACTTAAATGCTAGTGACCTCCAAATTTCCAAGTAGGACAACAAAGCCTTGATTTAATTATGCTATACTATAAAGGCAGGAAAGAAGTCAAGAGCTGAAAAGAAAGGTACTAAAGAGACAGAAGAGGAGGGAAAAAAGTACTCAAGAGCTAAATTTCAAAGCTTGCCATTTTAAGCATAAGATTACATAAAAGATAACTATTTGTGTGACTGCTATCATAAATTTGGTGGTCAGGTCTAATTAAGCTTAGTTAGACCAGGATTTCTCAGCCTTTGCACTATTAACATTTTGGGCCACATAATTTTTTGTTGTGGATTGCTTTCCTAAACAATGTAGGATGTTTAGCAACATCCCTGACCTCTACCCAATAGAAGCCAGTGGCATCAATCCTCCCCCCTCCTCTTACCTCTTACCCCCCACCCCCATTCTAACAACCAGAATGTCTCTAGACCAGGGTGGGCAACCCCTGGCACGCATGTCAAACATGGCACACCAGTAACTTTTGCTGGCACGCGAAACCCTCTCTTATAATCTTCCATTTACAATTTTTTTCTTAATATCGACTTTTTTATTTTTCAGATAAATTCAGTGTAGGTGCATCTTAGATAAATAAATAATTTTACATAACAAGTTATCTTAAAGACCACAGACATGGATTGACGAGAGAGGGGAAGAGCAATTTCTATGCCTCTGCCTTAACTCTCCCTGCCTTCCTAGATCCGACCAGTGTTTTGGTTTCATCCACATACGCTTGTGAATCTTTGTTCTCAGTGATGAATTTTGTTAAGTCTCGTAATAGGAGTAGCCTGACAGATGAAAGCAGTAGCTCGTGCATATCTCTGAAGGTCAGAAAATATAAACCTGATGTAAAATCTCTGTCATTAGTTATGCAGCAGCAAAAGTCCCACTGATAATATCAAATGGAGTCATAAAGTTTTCTGTCGGACTATCAGTGTACATGTATACATTAAAAAATAAATGTATTTTTCATCATCATATACTGTGTTTTTGTCGCTCGAATGAATTTTATTATTTCTCAAGGTTCTTCACATACGTACACCTTAAGAGATATCAAGTAGGCGCAACATGTTCTCAAAAAATTAGGGTTGGCATGCAGAAGAATTGTGAGTCAGAGATTTTGCTGTTTTTGGCACGCACTCACTAAAAGGTTGCCCACCCCTGCTCTAGACATTGTTAAATGGAGACAGATAAGAACCTCTTTTTCTTTTTCATCCTCGCCCAAGGATATATTCATTGATTTTTAAAAAGAGGGAGAGAGGGGGAGGGAGAAACATCTATTGGTTGATTCCCCTATGCCAGCCGTGGGCAAACTACGGCCCGCGGGCAGGATCCGGCCGTTTGAAATGAACTAAAAAAAAAAAAAAGACCGTACCCTTTTATGTAATGATGTTTACTTTGAATTCATATTAGTTCACACAAACACTCCATCCATGCTTTTGTTCCGGCCCTCCGGTCCAGTTTAAGAACCCATTGTGGCCCTCGAGTCAAAAAGTTTGCCCACCCCTGCCCTATGCTCACCGACCTCCTAATCCTGACCTCCCCAACGGGAGATCAGACCCACAACCTTTTGGTATATGGGACAATGCTCCAACCAACTGACCCACTGGGCAAGGGCCAAGAATCTTTTTTTTAAAAAACAACTTTGAGATATCTTGGAAATATAAAAACTGTATGTATTTGAAGTATACAACTTGATATTTTGATATATGTATACATTGTAAAAAGATCACCACAATCAAGCTAATTAATAGCATCTCCACAGTTACCATAGGGGCAGTGACAGATAAGAGCCTTTAAATCAATTACCTCCCAAGACTACTAAGAAAAAAACTCATTTTATTTAAAAGTGGAAACTAAGGAGAAAATAAACAAATGGGACTACATAAAAATAAAAAGCTTCTGCACAGCAAAAAGAAACCATCAACAAAACAACAAGAAACCCCACTCCACTGCATGGGAGAACATATTTGCCAATGTTATATCCGATAAGGGCCTAATCTCCAAAATTTAAAAGAAACTCATACATCTTAACAAAAAGAAGATAATCCAATCAAAAATGGGCAAAGGACTTAAATAGACACCTTTCAAAAGCTGACATACAGAAGGCTAAGAGACATATAAAAACATGCTCTAAGTCATTCATCATTCGAGAGATGCAAATCAAAAAGACAATGAGGTACCATCTCACACCTGTCAGAATGGCTATCATCAACAAAACAACAAATGACAAGTGCTGGTGAGGATGTGGAGAAAAAGGAACCCTCTTACACTGCTGGTGGGAATGCAGACTGGTACAGCCACTGTGGAAAATAGTATGGAGTTTCCTCAAAAAAGTAAAAATGGCCCTGGCCGGCTTGGCTCAGTGGATAGAGGGTCAGCAGGTTCGATTCTGGCCAAGGGCACATGCCTGAGTTGCGGGCTCGATCCCCAGTATGGGGTGTGCAGGAGGCAATCGATCAATAATTCTCTCTCATCATTGATGTTTCTATCTCTCTCTCCTTCTCCCTTCCTCTCTGAAATCAATAAAGCAATATATTTAAAAAAAAAAAAAAGGTAAAAATGGAACTCCCATTTGACTCAGTAATCCTACTTCTGGGAATACCCCAAGAAACCAGAAACACCAATCAGAAAAGACATATGCACCCCTATGTTCATAGCAGCACAATTTACAATAGCTAAGGATTTGGAAACAACCTAAGTGCCCATTAGCAGATGAGTGGATGTAAAGGCTGCAGTACATCTACACAATGGAATACTACGCTGCTGTAAAAAAAAAAAAGATAGAACTCTTACCATTTGCAACAGCATGGATGGACCTGGAAAGCATTATGCTAAGCAAAATAAAGCCAGTCGGAGAAAGATAAGTATGACATGATCTCACTCATTTGTGGAATATAATGAACATCATAAACTGATGAACAAAAATAGATACAGAGACAAAGAAGCATCTAACAGACTGTCAAACTTCAGTGAGAAAAGGGGGGGGGGAAGAGGTCAACCAAAGGACTTGTATCTTGTATGCATGTATATAAGCATAACCAATGGACACAAACACTAGGGGGAGGTATGTGTATGTGCCAGGGGGTGAGGGTAGCTGGGGGGAGGACAATGGGGGGGAAAGGAGACATATGTAATACTATATGTAATACTTTAAACAATAAAATAAAATTTAAAAAATAAAAAAGTAAAGCTGGGTGTATGGGCAGTATGTAGGAATTAAATAGAGACAAAGTCCACATAGTGATGCTAACATCCCCAGATTTCTGTACAATTCAGTATGTACAGCCTCTGAACTCTAGCAGAGTATCAACTACTACAGATCAGAAAATAGATGTAAAGACTGCTAGAAATAAGAACTGCTCCCCCTTTGACTAGTATGAAAAAAAAAACAAGTTTCCCTGATAAGAAAGACTAAGTGTCCCTCATCTCTGAAGGAATTGAAATACCAAGGTCAAGATTGTCACCCTGCCAGGGAAGAGGGACAAACCAACTAACAGTATATATAAAAATGAAATGACAATTCGGCGTGGGAGAGGAGAGTGGTAACACAGGACAAGCAGGAGACAGAGCTGATTCCATACAAAATTTGCTCTATCAAATCTCCCTTCCTGCCTTTATATTATCTTCTGTTAACACCAAGTTAGGGGCTTTCAATAACCTCATGTTGACCTTTGGTTGTTCAAAGCCTAGCACTGTAGCCTCTTCATTCAGAGCATTGCTCCTCCTCAAGGTGCCATGGGCTCCAAAATCTTATTCGTCTCTAAAAGTTCCACCTCAGATCATTTTAGATAAGAGGAGTGGGTGTGGGAATACAAGTAAATTAAGCTACTCAATCTAAAGTATGTGCTCCAAGGACCCTCTGCCCAATAAGCATAATTTAAAAAATATGTTTAACCTCACTCATAATCAAAGAAATGCAAACCCAAAACAAGATATAAATTTCACATATCAAATTGGCAAATAATCAATAAAGTCCAATACCAGCACGCATGTAACAAGCATACTCATATACTGCTGGTTAGTGTAAATTGTTACAACCTAAATATCACTCAAAAGAAGTCAGAACAAATTATGATACATCCTTATAATAAATTATTCTACTCATTTTTTAAAAATTATGTCAATATGAAAAGAGCTGTGATATTAACTAGGGAAAAACAGTAAATTGCAGTTAAAAAAAGTAAACAGCAGTACGATATAATACAATTTGTATAAAATTTTTTGAAAAGTAAACTTTCTAGAAACAGATAATAGTTACCTTTTTATTTTTTTTTTAATTGACTTTTTCAGGGAGAGGGAGAGGGAAACATCAATCAGCTGCCTCCTACTAGGGAGCCTGCAACCCGGGCATGTGCCCTGACTGGGAATCTGATCATCTGATCAGTGACCTCTTGGTGCATGGGACAACGGTCAACCAACTGAGCCACACCAGCCAGGGCGATAGTGAGTTACCTTTTAAGGGAAAAAGAAAAGTAGCTTTTATTTTTACTTTCCTGTATCATTAGAATTTATCATATACATGTATAACTTTTAACTTAAAATATATAATTCTTTAATGTTCTCTATTCCCCCAAACCTTAACCATTACTCTCACCATCTCTTCAACCCCTACCCATATATCTGAAGGCTAAAATTCCTTGACAGAATTTCAGGTAGCCAGAGATATATTTTTAGATATATATCTGGGGCTTTTCTTTAAAATCTCAACACTCACTTATCTTTAACGTCCTCTGATATGATAGAAGAGAAAAAGAATCCCTACACTAACCACAAACTCGGTTTCTTTCAAGCCCTAACCATCCCCCCCTCCCCCCCCCCAAAGAGATATAATGGTGGTAGTTATAATATCCCCTCTTCCATCAGTTATATATCTAGTCTTGGCCAATTTCACTCTCCCACATTAAAAAAATAATAATTTTTTTAAAAAGCAACCCTTATAGGATCACTTAACAGCAGGTTTTTCTCATCACCTTGGTGCCAGGTGGTTAACCACTACTCTAAACTTCTTTAGGGCAGGGTCTCAGTTCTATTTACTGCATCAGCCCTGGTACTGTACGTATATGGAAACTTAATATTTGTTCATTGTAACTGAATCTGTCCAGAACATTCCCTGTCAAAGGGAGAGGCAGGTTAGTGGAGTACTTCGAGGTCATGGGACTTTAAAAGATGCCTCAAAAACATGTTCCTGCTTCAATCTTTCCCCTTGGCTGAACCAAGTATTTTAATTACTGCTTATGATTAATGTCTAATTACTAGAGAACAATAACTATTATGGATATTTTTAAATATTTCCAATTAATGGCTTTAAGATTTACCTTAAACAATGAAGTTTTACTCATTTGAGTTTCCTCTTCATGATTTTCTCACTGTACATGATCACCCCTGCCAACTAAAACAATTACAGTCTCAAAGCAGCATACCTATCCTTAATTTTGAACTATTTAGTGAGAAAGGGTTTTAAAACCTTTTTCAAGTATGGGGGTGAGGGGTGGATAGCTATAATCAGGTGGTTCGTAAATGTATAGTGTGAGGAAAGAGCTGATTTCTAAGATCCAAAGAGTCAGAATTGTGAACCATTAACAGTTTCTTAAATAGGCTTAAAGAGTAAATACATTCTCAGAGAAATTATAAGGTTTATTTTTAAACTATTTTTAGAATTTTTAATATTCCAATCAGGAATACTAAACCAACTATCTATTGTAATTCAAAGTGACAAATGATTGTGTAACAAATTGTGTTTAAAAAGTTAAAACACACACTCATACACCACATGCATCTTATAACAAAATAAAGTTCAATACTATCTTTTCCAAATTACTCTGGCTCATAAAGTTTTACGAAAAATAAATAAATGCCATGTCAAGTAATTTTAACCAATGAAAGAGCAAGCAGCTCCAGGAGACAGAGACATGCAAGAGGTTATCTTCTGAGACAACTAAAGAGGACTGAATCCTGAACAGAAATTACTAAAACCAGACTCTGAAAAAGATAGTTAACCTTGAAACGTTATTTCTTGGTTGAATGAATGAAAAGAAA
The DNA here is from genome assembly GCF_000412655.1 of Myotis brandtii. Taxonomy (NCBI): domain Eukaryota; kingdom Metazoa; phylum Chordata; class Mammalia; order Chiroptera; family Vespertilionidae; genus Myotis; species Myotis brandtii. Next base: position 224,737 of record NW_005371082.1, on the reverse strand, counting down.
ATGGGAGAAGGGGATGAAGAATAACATGCTATTTGGCAATAATTTTAAATATTACTTAAATCCTAAATAAAGCATGCGGACTATGGGGAAGCATCCAAGCTTCCAGGAAAAATAAGGGCTGCCCTTTATGCCACCACATGAATATGACTGTGACTTTGGAAAATCAATTAAATTACAATCTGAACCTAATTTCTCATGTATATGATGAGCTGGAGATCATGTTAAATTTACCTTATAGCTATCTAACACTAACAAAGGAAACACAAATTTATTCTTTTCTAATATAAATACAGTACTTGTCATCCAAGCCAAATCACAGTGAGTACTCCTATTAGTTCTAGGAACACATGATCAAAAAAAGTAGTACTGCCCAGCTGGTGTTGCTCAGTAGTTGAGCGTGCACCTATGAACCAGGAGATCACAGTTCCATTCCTGGTCAGGGCACATGCCCTGGTTGCCGGCTCTATCCATCTCTTCCTTCCTCTCTGAAATTAATATATATATATATAAAGTAGTACTGAGGATGCCAAAGAACAATCCTAAATCTCCAAGACGGAGAAACAGAAAGAACACAACCTCCTAAAATATTCCCCTCTTCACAAAGCTTTAGGTATATTCTACCATTTCACTCTTCAGCAGGGCAAGGCCTAATATAGGGTATCACTTTTATTTTAGGCTTAACAAATTATGTATTGATAAACCTAGTACTCAAAATGTTAAAGTTACAGAGCAATTTTAAATAAACTTTAAAAATTAAAACAACTTTATCCAATAGCAAACTTAGAACTACATGTCAAATAAGTTTAGTACAAACTGTCTCGAAACAAGAATCAGTGTCATCCCCACATTATCTCCTCTGATTCTTGGGGCAAGTGAGAGAAAAGAAAGACTTAGCTAGACATAAATAAAACCTACAGGAAAGAACAAAAGCTGCTGTAAAAAGACAAAGTTAATATAAGGAGAATCAACTTCAGCAAAAAGTGAGAAAATAAAAAAGGGGACACAAACGTGCTTTTTAAAAAAAAAGTCAGTACAAACACTGCTTTGTCATTAAGTACACCTTCATGTAAAACCCAGCTAAGAAGAGGATAATTATTAAACCATAAAAAAGACCCTCCCAAAAAATTTACTACTTCAGCTACTTCAATAATCAGAGAATCTGACGTGCACCTTACAGTGTATATTTGTAAATTTATTTCGAAGGAATAATGTTCTGACTTAATATATGTTTTTGAGAATAAATCTATCTTAACATTAGAAGTCCCATGCTGAAACTTTCACCTATGTAGTCACCGTTATAAATTTTAATCAAGTTTTCTGCTATCACCAGGCGGTAAAAGGTTAACAGTTCCACAAACTGACCTGCATACTCCACAGGAATGCTCATTTTAATGTCTCAGAAAATGCTAACATCCCTGACATTAAGTACTGCATCTTTTCTGGCCCTTAGTTTGTTTAATACCACTTTTGTGTTTTTAACTATTTTATTTGACTTGAGTTAATCTAGAAAATGCTCTACGTTGGAACTATATCCACACGTATTAATTGAGAACAATATTACCCTTCAAGTTTTAAATAATAATGACTTATCTACAGTTTGCCTCATTTACAAACACACGAGTTTTTAGAGGTTATTGGACAGTAGAAAAGATCCCCCAACTCACTCAAGACAGCAAGACCACTCCTGGAAATTAAGGGCTATATCCAAAGTTTCTGAAACTATTTAATGAACAGGGTAAGCTCGTTCAGAACAGCACTGACCATCCATCATTTTATAATAAAAATATGAGCAAAGCGCTCATAGTAGGGTCTTCAAAACCAAAATAAAGAGTTCCCTTTACTGGGTTGGTTAGGATGCTAAAAACGTATGCTGAGGGGATAGGGAACTGCTCTTTAAAGCCGTCCCGCACTCTACACGGTCGGCGTGGAGGGACGCGGTGGCATGCAACGCCGAAAACAAGAAGGTGCTGCATTTCAGAGCTCAGATTCAAGCCATCGATTAACTGCCCCGCTGTTAGCGTGGCTTTCAGGTTTATACCAAAAGTCAGCAGCAGAAACAACAAACAAGGTTTTTCTCCTGACTAAAAACTTTTCAAGTGCCACTAAGATCAAAAAGTGCAAAACTATTAGCTATTTACAATTCCACACCATTTTCCTTGCCGTTTCCAACTCGGGGGCTTCCCATAGGCAAACTCGAACCCAGTTGTCGCCTGGGACACTTCACCAGTACCGGGCTCTAGCTCCACGAGGTCCTCGGTTCCCTACCACCAGCTCCAAGAGGCGCGGTTAGCGGGCTCACCGCCGACTGGCAAGTAACCGCGTAAAAATGTCACTGTAGCAGCCCTCTCCGCGCCCGCAGCAGATGCAGGGCGGCGCGGGCGAGGCGCGCCGGGACC
>NW_005371082.1:221398-221809 GCF_000412655.1 Myotis brandtii | reverse complement strand
CCCCGCCGTTCCTCCTCCTCTCCGCTTCAAAATGGCGCCAAGCGCTCTTCGGCGGCTGCTCCAATCGAACTGCCGCGGACAGCACCCGGGGGTAGGCTGAGCGCGGAGTGGGTGCCGCGCACGCGCACGCAGCCGCAGGTCACGCTGCTGCTGTGCCGGGGTCTCTGAGAACCGCCTCTGTCACCGTTTTCTCTGCCTCTGCGGCTTTCTTGACTTTTGCCGAAAATCACATAAGTTGTTATTTATCTCTAACTTTTTGGTTAAAAGTTGTGCATTTTCTAAACACACTGAAATTCAGTGATGATGTCCTAAGTAAGTAAAATTGGTATTAACTACTTGGCTCCTTACTCTGTTCTCAAAATGCCATTCGTTTTTCTACACCGTGTGTGATGACTTCATCCCACAGCTTTC
>NW_005371082.1:212478-221342 GCF_000412655.1 Myotis brandtii | reverse complement strand
ATTCAACCTGTAACAAAACATTCCATCCATTTCTTTTGTTATCACAATTGCACTTATTTTAAAGGGAGAAACTATCTGAAAACCTCAAGAACGCCTTCCGGAGGGTGGGTTTCTAATCCCTTCACCTAGAAATGCGGCTCCTCACTCCAACACCTTCCGGGAGTATATTCAGAGTTGATGGGGGCGGGGAGACAGAGAAAGAGTTAATCTGGCAATTACTGTTGGGACAGAAAGAAAAAAATGTTTAAGGCCTTGCCCTGGCCGATGTTTCAATGGTTAGAGCATCCACCTGAGCACTTAAGGGTTTCGGTTGGATTCCTGTTCAAGGACAGTTACCTGGGCTGCAGGTTAGATCCCTCCCAGGTTGGGGCGCGTGGAGGAGGCAACCAATCCATGTGTCTTTCTCATGTCAATGTCTCTCTCTTTCTCTCTCTCTTTCTCTCTCTCTCTCTCTCTCTCTTTCTCTTTTTCTCTCTCTCGCTCTCTCTCCCTCCCTCCCTCCCTTCCACTCTCTCTAAAAACTACCCTCCAGTGAGGATTTTAATATTTTTAATATTTAAGGTCTCAATGAAACTTAGTTTCTAACAAAAGAAAATTTTCTGTATGTTTCATACAACAGCAAATGGACTTACAAAAATTAGTAATAAAAATCTTCATTTATAGCAACATTGTTTAGCCAGGCAGGTGTGGCTCAGTGGTTGAGCTTCCAGGAAGTCAGGTTTGGATTCTGGTCAGGCACATGCTGGGTTGCAGGCTCCATCCCAGAAGGGGGCGTGCAGGAGGCAGCCAATGGATTATTTTCTCCCATCATTGATGTTTGTATCTCTCCCTCTCCCTCTCTCCGAAATCAATTTTAAAAATTAAAAAAAAAAAATAAAACAACACCATTTAGAAAAACTGGAATGTGAAATTGGTATTAAAACAAAAATAAACGCCTATGTTTAGGGCTTTAAAAATAACCAAGTGTGGACGCCAGCATGTATATGGGAAATGTCTGTACCTTCCTCTCAATTTTGCTGTAAACTTAGAACTGATCTAATAAAAAAAGTCCAAAAAATAACCAAGCCCAAATTTATCAGGAGCAATATAATTATATGTGGCATATTTTTTTTAAAAAAAATGAGCCATTCAAAAACCAGTTGTGACTGCTGTCTTCCCTGACAAAGAGAAATTATGTGTGAATGATATTTTAAAATGCTGATTTTATACTAAGTTGGTCAGGAGAATTACCTTTGATTATAAAGAACCACAAATCTAATCACCACCTGTTACTTGTTTTCTATTGCTTCTGTAACAATAACAACATTCGTAGCTTAAAACAACACAAATTTGTCTTCTAGTTCTTAGTTCAGATAACTGGCACTGGGTTTCCTGAGCTAAAAATCAAGGTGTTGGTACAGCTGGGTTCCTTTCTGGAGGGCCAAAGGGAGAATCCATTTTCTGGCCTTTTTGAGTTTATACCCATTTGAAATAAAAGACAGTAAATTGCAATTTAAAAAGTAAACAATGCTATATGAATGTGCTCTTCTAGAAATATAGTACTAAGTATTTGCAACTGTATTAATTGAAATATCTGAATAGCAAAAATAATAAGTCAGAATCACCTTCAAAATGCACTGGAAGGCCCTGGCCAGTGTGCCTCAGTTGGTTGAAGTGTTGTTTTGTACACCAAAAGGTGAGGATTAAAAATAAAATGCATTAGAAGTAAGAAATGTATCAGTGTATAAAAAGAAAAACAGAGAATTTCCAAATGGCCATGTCTGATCAGAGCAAATATATCATTTTACTTTTACATTATCATTTCACTCCAAAAAGCAGTAAAACATTTACCATGCACAGTAAAGCATGCTAGGCAGTTAGTAAATGAGGAGACTGAAACCACCTAGATATAGGCTGTTACTTATTCCATGTAATTTGAAGTCCAGTGAAACTGAAAATATGACCCCTGCCAGCCTGCAACATTGCTGAGATTGCCACAAACTAATTATTTGGGTTAAGGCATTGGATCTCCAGAAAACATGTTGAAATGTGGTTGTGTTACTTGAAAAAGATAACCCACTAGCCATTGGTATTTATGAGCAGAGATTAAACTGAGTAGAAATTAATTTTGTGCTTATGCATTAGGGCAGCAAATAATGGATTGTAGCAGTTTTCTCCAACCCCTGAAGTCAGACCATATTCATAACGCTGTCATCACTGAAAGGGGATAGGGCTTTCCTCCACTTTCATCCCAAACTCAGTTCCCAGAATTCCGCCTAGTAGTGTGCCCATCCTGTGACTCTTTAAAATATAAATATTCCTGGAAGAATGCCACATTCACCTGCAGTCTGGGGCAGTGATTCTACCCTGGGTGGTGTGGAAGAAAATTCAAATTACCTGGAAATTTTCTGCAAACTGCACGTGTCTATCAGCCCACACTGCTTCTGGCTTTACATTAGCAGGAGTTGTTTTTCTTTCAGTGGAGAGACACAGATAAAAGAGGCAGGGTTTAGAAAGGCACTGGGATTTCCAGCTAGGGAGAAGAGCTAGAAGGGGAAGGATGCCACAAAGGAAAGTAAGGGGAAGGGGTTCGGAGATGACCTTTGCCTTCGTCATAATACTGCTTCATACCAGAGCTAGCAAACTTAAGCCAAGGCAGTTTCCTTCTGATTTTTTTTCTTTTTAAAACATCGTCTTAGAGGTCTCATATTGTTATTCTGGACCATATTTTTACCTACCATATAACCAATAATACTCCTAATCTAAGTAGGGTCTTTTTTTTTTAAGTATATTTTATTGATTTTTTTACAGAGAGGAAGGGAGAGGAATAGAGAGCCAGAAACATCAATGAGAGAGAAACATCGATTAGCTGCCTCCTGCACACTCCCCACTGGGTATGTGCCCGCAACCAAGGTACATGCCCTTGACCGGAATCGAACCTGGGACCCTTGAGTCCGCAGGCCGACGCTCTATCCACTGAGCCAAACTGGTCAGGGCAGCAGGGTCTTTTTAAAATATATTTATATATGTTTGTTATTTTTCTTTATTTTTTACTTTTTTTTCATTACCATTTATCCCACCTATTCCATCTTCCACTACCACCACCTGCCCATAATCACCACACAGTTGTCCATGACCATGAGTTCTTTCTCTTTTTTCTTTTTTGCTCAATATCTCCACCTCCTCCCCCTGGCCCCCTGTACCCTCCCACCAGAGCTGTCTACCTGCTCTCTGTGTATGAGTTTATCTCTAGTTTGCTTATTAGTTCAGTTTGTTCATGAAATTCCACATATGAGTAAAATCATATGGCACTCCTCTTTCTCTGACTGGCTTATTTCACTTGGTGTAATGTTCTCCAGGTCTATCCATGCTGTTGCAAAGGGTAAAATTTCCTTCCTTTTTATAGCTGAGTAGTATTCCATAGCTGTTTTATCCACTGATGAACACTTGGGCTGCTTCCAAATCTTGGCTATAGTAAATAACGCTGTAATGAATATAGGAGCGCATATATTTATATGCTTTTGAATTAGTGTTTTGGGTTCCTTGAGATAAATTCCCAGAGATGGAATCACTGCATCCTAAGGAAGTTCTATTTTTAATTTTGTAAGGTAACTCTATAATACTTTCCACATTTGCTGCTCCAATCTGCAGTCCCATCAACATTGCACCAGGGTTCCCTTTTCTCAAAAATACTTGCCAACATTTGTTGTTTGTTGATTTATTGATTTATTCTGACAGGCCTGAGGTGATATCTCATTGTGGTTTTAATTTGCATTTCTCTGATGATCAGTGACTTTGAGCATCTTTTTGTATAACTATTGGCCATCTGTATGTCCTCTTTGGAGAAGTGTCTATTCAAGTACTTTACCCATTTTTAAATTGTATTTGTTTTCTTGATGTTGAGTTCTATAAATTCTTCATCATTTTTGTATATTAACCCCTTATCACATGTATCAGTGAATGTTCTCCCATTCAGTGGGTTGTCTTTTCATTTTGTTGATAGTTTCCTTTGCTATGCAAAACCTTTTTAATTTGATGTAGTCCCATCTGTTTATTTTTTCTTTCGCTTCCATTGCTTGTGGAGATATATCAGAAAAAAATATTGGAATGAGAAATGTCTGAGATTTTAATGCCTATGTTTTCTTCTAGGATTTTTATGGTTTTTAGTCTAACATTTAAGTCTTTCATCCATTTTGAGTTTATTCTTGTGTGTGGTGTAAGATAGTGGTCTAGTTTCATTTTTTGCATGTATCTATCCAATTTTCCCAACACCATTTATTGAATAGACTATATTTCGCCCATTGTATGTTTTTTACCCCTTTGTCAAATATTAATTAAATGTAAAAGCATGTGTTTATTTCTGGGATATCTATTCTGTTCCATTGATCTATATATTTGTTTTTATGCTAGTACCATGATGTTTTGATTACTATGGCCTTGTAGTATAGTTTGATATCAGGTAGCATGATCCCTCCAACTTTATTCTTCTTTCTCAAGATCACTGTTGCTATTCAGGGTCTTTTGTGGTTACATATAAAATTTTGAAATATTTATTCTAGTTCTGCGAAATACGCCATTGCTGTCTTGATAGGAATTATTTTGAATTTGTAGATTGCTAATCTCCTGTGCAGACCCTTATCTTTTTGTTTTGTTTTTTTCCTGAAGAATTCTCTGGGATCTGTGAATGTGTGTTATCAAAGATCATTTGGGTCAATATAGTGACTTGCTAGAGTCTTCATGGTTTCCTTAATGTGAAATTGCATAGGTCACTATTGTAATTGAGGTTCTGAGCTGCTGGCTGAGTATTCCTGAATGTACAAGTCAGAACAGCCAAAGCAAAGATGGTTAACTCGTATCCATAGCCAGCACTCAACATGTGTGAAATCTGAGGCCAAAGCTTTGTTAATGAGAGGAAATTTCACTTATTTATAGAGAAATGTGATATGAACCATGTATGCAATTTAAAATCTTGTTATTAAAAAGTAAAAAGAAATCAGTGAAAACAATTTTAATACTTCTTTTATTTAATATACTATATATGAAATATTGTCATATCCACAGGGAATCAATATCAAAATATATCAGTGAGATATTTTTGTGTTTTTTTTAAATAATTCACTATTGTTGAAAGTATTACATATGTCTCCTTTTCTCTTCCATTAACCCCCTCCAGCCCGCCCCCCCTCCCAAGGCCCTCACCATCTTATTGTCTATGTCCATGGTTATGCATATATACCTTGAAATCTGATATTGTGATTCCTCCAACTTTGTTTTTCTTTCTCAAGATTGCTGCAGCCATTCAGCATCTTTTTTTATTCCAAATAAAATTTTGGAGTATTTCTTTTTTTTTAATTAAATCTTTTTGTTCAGATTATTACAGTTGTTCCTCTTTTTTCCCCCCTATAGCTCCCCTCCACCCGGTTCCCCTCACACCCTCCGCCCTCCCCTCCACCCGGTTCCCACCCCACCCTCTGCCCTTACCCCCCCCCACTGTCCTCATCCATAGGTGTACGATTTTTGTCCAGTATCTTCCCGCACACCCCACACTCCTTTCCCCCACCCGAGAATAGTCAGTCCACTCCCTTTCTATGCCCCTGATTCTATTATAATCACCAGTTTATTCTGTTCATCAGATTATTTATTCACTTGATTTTTAGATTCACTTGTTGATAGATGTGTATTTGTTGTTCATAATTTGTATCTTTGCCTTCTTCTTCTTCTTCTACTTCTTCTTCCTCTTCGTAAAGGATACCTTTCAGCTTTTCATATAATACTGGTTTGGTGGTGATGAACCCCTTTAGCTTTTCCTTATCTGTGAAGCTCTTTATCTGACCTTCAATTCTGAATGATAGCTTTGCTGGATAAAGTAATCTTGGTTGTAGGTTCTTGGTATTCAGCACTTTGAATATTTCTTGCCATTCCCTTCTGGCCTGCAAAGTTTCTGTTGAGAAATCAGCTGACAGTCGTATGGGTATTCCCTTGTAGGTAATTGAGACTCTTTCTCTTGCTGCTTTTAAGATTCTCTCTTTGTCTTTTGCTCTTGGCATTTTAATGATGATGTGTCTTGGTGTGGTCCTCTTTGGATTCCTTTTGTTTGGGGTTCTCTGCGCTTCCTGGACTTGGAAGTCTATTTCTTTCACCAGGTAGGGGAAGTTTTCTGTCATTATTTCTTCAAATAGGTTTTCAATATCTTGCCCTCTCTCTTCTTCTGGTACCCCTATAATTCTGATGTTGGTACGCTTGAAGTTGTCCCAGAGGCTCCTTACACTATCTTCGTATTTTTGGATTCTTTTTTCATTTTGCTTTTCCGGTTGGGTGTTTTTTGCTTCTTCGTATTTCAAATCTTTGACTTGATTCTTGCGCTCCTCTGGTCTGCTATTGGGTGTAATATTCTTTATTTCAGACCATGTATGCTTAATTTCTAGTTGTTTCTTTATCATAGCATCGAGGGTCTCATTAGTTTTCGTGAAGCTCTCCAAAAGTTTATTGCAAGCCCTCAAAATTGCGTTTTTTAGCTCTATATCCTCCATTTCTGTCATGTTTTTTTGTCTCCGCATTTTTTATGCTTTCTTGGTGCACCCCCTAGTGGTCTTTGTGCGCAGTCTTGTTCTAGTTAAGCCTTGATTGTTGTAGTTAAAACTAGAGGGATTTGACCACCACCATTTCTGTCATTTGTGACCTGTTTCTTTGTCTGCGCATTTTTTATGCTTCCCTGTGTTGGTAGAGTGGCTTTGTGTGCTAGGTGTCCTATAGGGCCCAGTGGCTTAGCCTCCCCAATTACCTGAGGTGGACACTCTTGGTGCACCCCTTTGTGGGCTTTGTGCACAGTCTTGTTGTAGTTAAGCCTTGATTGTTGTAGGTATCACTGGGAGGAATTGACCTCCAGGCCAATTGGCTGTGAGAATCAGCTGTGTCTATGGTGGGAGAACTTCTGTGCTGGAGACACCCTTATGGGGCAAGGCTTGCTTCAGTGGGGCTTTGGTGCTCACTGAGTCTGCCCCCTGAGTGTGTCCCTTATGGATCTGAGGAGTTGTAATCTGGATGGTCCCACTCTGACCACTGGGCACACTGGCTCCTGTATCTCTAAGGAGGTGCTAATCTAGCCTCTTCCTGAGGCTACCCAGCAGAAGCCAGCTGTGAAGCAATGCAAGTTGCCCTGGGGCCTTGGGCCAGCTGCAGTTTGTTAAGTAATTTTCAGATTTCAAAGGGCCAGGCCTTTCATATGCAAAAGCCTTCGTGCATGGCTTGGGCGGGGAGGGGATCAACAGGGTGGAGCGAGCAGTTATGGCTGCTCTCAGTCCTTCCCTCAGAGGCCCTGCTTCTCAGTGTCCAGGCAATCGCTGCGAGCACCTCCGAGAGAAAGCTGCCCTCGAGTTCCGATCGATGCCAGACAGTCCTGTTTCGCCCGTATGAGTCTGGGTCCCCAGAGACTCGCCCGGAACTGGAGCTCAGAGCTTGAGACTCCCTCCCGATTGAAAAAGACAACCGTGTCCACAGCCGCCAGCCCTCTCTGCATGCACCTCCGCACCTCTGTATTTTACTTCCTCACCGCACCTCCTCTGAGCCTCGGTGTGCTTTTCTCTTTCCTTCTAGTTGTAGAATTTCCACTCAGCCAGCCTTCCTGTCGTTCTGAATGATGTCCATTCCGTCTTTTAGTTGTATTTTTGAAGTGGTTGTGCGAGGCAGCAATCTCTGGTGTTTACCTATGCCGCCATCTTGGTTTCTCTCTGGAGTATTTCTTCTAGATCTGTGAAGTATGTTGTTGGTATTTTAATAGGGATTGCATTGAATCTGTAGATTGCCTTGGGTAACATGGACATTTTAATGATGTTGATTCTACCAATCCATGAATACAGTATATTCTTCCACTTCTTTACATCTTCTCTCTATTCTTTTTTTCAATGTCCTATAGTTTTCTGAGTACAGGGCTTTCGCCACCTTGATTAAGTTTATTCCTAAGTATCTTAAGTTTTGGTTGCAATGGTAAATGGGATTGTTTGTTTAGTTTCTCTTTCTGAGAATTTATTATTGGTGTATAAAAAAAGCCATCAATTTTGGGGTGTTGGTTTTATATCCTGCTACATTGCCAAATACATTTATTAAATCTAATAGTTTCTTGGTGGAGTCTTTAGGGTTTTCTATGTACAATATCATTTCATCTGTGAACAATGAGAGTTTTACTCCCTCCTTTCCAATTTGGATGCCTTTTATTTCTTTTTCTTGTCTGATTACTGTGGCCAGGACTTCCAATGCTAACTATAATAATAAAAGCGAAATATGCTAATTAGACCAGATGTCCTTTCTGACGAAGCCAGGGCTGCGAGGGAAGCCTGGGTCCCAGGTGCCAACAGGCGGCCCCGAAGGGAAGCCCGGGTCCCAGGAGCCAGAGGGAAGCCAGTGCCAGCAGCTGGGGAAAAGCAGGCCTACTCTTGCACGAATTTTGTGCATTGGGCCTCTAGTGTTGAATAAGAGTGGTGAAAGCTGACATCCCTGTCTTGTTCCCATTCTTAGGAGAAATGGTTTTAGTTTTTGCCCATTGGAGATATATATATATATATACTAGAGGCCCGGTGCACAAAAATTTGTGCACTTGGGGGGAGGGGGGGGTCACTCAGCCCGCCTGTGCCCTCTCGCAGTCTGGGACCCCTTGGGAGATAACGACCTGCTGGCTTAGGCCTGCTCCCGGGTGGCAGAGGGCAGGCCCAATCCCTAGGTGCAGCCCCTGGTCGGGCTCAGAGCAGGGCTGATTGGGGAGTTGGGGTGCCGCGCCCTGTCATGCACAGAGCAGGGCGGATTGGGAGGTTGCGATGCCACCCTCAGTCACGCTCAGGGTAGGGCTGATTGGGGGGTTGGGGCACCGCCCCCATCACACTCAAGGCAGGGTC
>NW_005371082.1:207717-210023 GCF_000412655.1 Myotis brandtii | reverse complement strand
CCAACTCCCCAATCGGCCCTGCTCTGAGCCCGACCAGGGGCTGCACCTAGGGATTGGGCCTGCCCTCTGCCACCCGGGAGCGGGCCTAAGCCAGCACGTCGTTATCTCCCGAGGAGTCCCAGACTGTGAGAGGGCTTAAGTGAGGCTGAGGGGCACCTCCCCCCACCCCCGCCAGTGCACAAATTTTTGTGCACCGGGCCTCTAGTATATATATATTTGCATGCTCCTCTATTAGGTGCATATATTTTTACCAGAGTTATAGTGTCTTAATGTATCAGTCTCTTTAGTACAGGGGTCCTCAAACTACGGCCCGAGGGCCACATGCAAATACAATTATTGTATTTGTTCCCATTTTGTTATTTTACTTCAAAATAAGATATGTGCAGTGTGCATAGGAATTTGTTCATAGTTTTTTAACTATAGTCGCCCTCCAATGGTCTGAGGGACAGTGAACTGGCCCCCTGTTTAAAAAGTTTGAGGACCCCTGCTTTAGTATTATGAAGGGGTCTTCTTTGTTTCTCTTTATGGCCTTCATTTTGAAGTCTATTTTGTCAGATATGAGTATTGCTACACAGATTTTTTTTTCCATTTCCATTTACATAGAAAAATTGTTTCCATCTCTTCACTTTCATTTTGTGTGAATCTTTTGTTCTGAGGTTTGTTCTCTTGTAGACAGCATATATATGGGTCATGTTTCTTATCCATTCAGCTACCCTATGTCTTTTGATTGGAACATTTAAGCCATTTACATTTACAGTTATTATTGATATGTACTTATTTGTTGCCATTTTTATTATTTGTGTGTTCTTCTCTTTCTATTTCTTCTCCTTACAACAGTCCCTTTATCATTTCTTGCAGTGCTGGTTTGGTGGTAATGAACCCTTTTTTTTTCTTTGATGCTCTTTATTTCACCTTCAATTTTGAATGATAGCCTTACTGGATAAAGTAATCTTCTGTTCAGTCCCTTGGTTTTCATTACTTTGTATACTTCACGCCACTCCCTTCTGACCTGAAGTGTTTCTACTAAGAAATCAGCTGATAGTCTAATGGCAGCTCCATTGTAGGTAACTTTCTGGCTCTCTCTTGGAGCCTTTAAGATACTTTCGTTGTCTTTAATGTTTGCCATTTTAATTATGATGTAGTTAGGTATGGGTCTTTTGGGCTTCATCTTGATTTGGACTCTCTGTGTTTCCCGAACTTGTGTGACTCCTTCACCATGTTAGGGAAATATTCTGTCATTATTTCTTGAAACAGGTTCTCTATCCCTTGCCTTGATTTCTCCCCTTCTGGCAGCCCTAAGATGTAAATGGTGTTACATTTCAGGTTGTCCCAAAGCTCCCTTAAACTCTCCTCCTGATCTTTTTTTTCCAATTGCTGCTATGAATGGGTATTTTTTTCTACCTTGTCTTATAAGTGACTGATCCATTCCTCAGCTTCTTCTAGTCTACTATTGAATCCTTCCACGGTGTTCTTTATTTCAGCTATGTCATTCCTAATTTCCAATTGATTCTTATTTATTGTTTCAATCTCTTTACATGTTGATGTAGCTCTCATTAAATCCCTTTTATTTCTCATTAAGTTTGTTATAATTCTCACTGACTTGTTTGAGCAGTTATTACCATTCATTTGAATTCTTTATTTAACAAATTGCTTGCCTCCATTTCTTTTAGTTCATTTATTGGTGATTCCTCCTGTTCTTTCATTTAGGTTTTTTCTTTGTCTCCCCACTTTTGCTGTTCCTTTGTATTTGTTTCTATCTATTAGATTAAACTGCTAAGCCTCCCAGACTTTGTGGTGTTGTCTTATGTAGTAGGTGTTTTGTGGGACCCAGTGGTGCAGTCTCTTAGATGTCCTTAGCTAGGTGATTTAGGAAAGCCCCTTCCTTGAGGTATTTGGGGTTTCCTGTTATAGTTGGGTCTTGAATATTATTGTCCCATTTGTGGATCGAATCTCCTCACAGGCTGGCTGAATATGTAGCTTACCCCCAGCCATGTTGTATGAGCTGTTGCAGAGGTGGTGACAGAAAATAACAAAATACAACACAACAAAACACAAAACAAAAGAAACAAAATAAGAACATATGCACAGAAACCAAGATGGCGGCATAGATAAACACCGGAAATTGCTGCCTCCCACAACAAATTCAAAAATACAACTAAAAGACAAAACAGACATCATCCAGAACTACAGGAGGCTGGCTGAGTGGAAATTCTACAACTAGAAGGAAAGAGAAAAGCACACTGAGACTCAGAGGAGCTGTGGAGGTGGAGTGCAGAGGTACGGAGGCGCACGCGGCAAGGGCTGGC
>NW_005371082.1:194068-205922 GCF_000412655.1 Myotis brandtii | reverse complement strand
GGGGTGTGGGGGATGCGGGAAGAGACTGGACAATAATCGTGCACCTATGGATGAGGACAGTGGGGGGGGTGGTGAGGGCGGAGGGCGGGGTGGGAACCGGGTGGAGGGGAGAAAAAAGAGGAACAACTGTAATAATCTGAACAATAATGATTTAAAAAAAAAAAAAGAGAACATATGCAAGACCTCTACAGCAACAACAAAAGCAACCACCAGAGAAGAGAGAATTAGGAAAGAGAAGAGAACAGTGATATAATAATCTGAACAATAATGATTTAATTTAAAAAAAAGAGAACATATGCAAGACCTCTACAGCAACAACAAAAGCAACCACCAGAGAAGAGAGAATTAGGAAAGAGAAGAGAGCAACAGTGATAGAAGAAATAAAATAAAGAAAACAATATGAGGAGAAAGATAAAGCATACAGACAAAAGCAACAACACACAAAAACCACAACCAAAAAAGGGGGTGGAGAAAAAGGAATATGTAGGTGCAGAACTGAAATAAAGAAAATAAGAATAAAGATTAGGGGAGTAGGGGAAGAAAAACAGGTTAAAATAATGGAAGAAGAAAAGAAAAGAAAAAAATTTTAAAGGAAAATAGAGGAGAAAGCAAATAGATCCAAATGAAGAAAAGGAAAAAAGATGAGGAAGCAGGATAAAAACAAAACAAAAAACGAGTAAGATTAAGGGAAGAGGAAAATTAGATATACAACCCAAACAATAGAGACTAGAAAATAACAAAGCAGATAGATAAAGAAGATAAATTAAAAAGGAAAAAAGAATGGAAATAGAAAAATACAGAAAAGAGGAAAGAAAATAAAAGAATTAAAAAAAAAAGTGAGTGATGTTTGTTTTAGCAGAGTTTAGTCTCCATAGGAGCCCCTTTTGGATCCTAATCTTCTGATGACTGTGGCTGACTATTCTGTTTGCCAGTTCTGGGCTTCCAGGGAGGTACTTAGGTGTTAATCACTGTCAGAAAATGTCCTCTTTTGGCTTTCGGCAACCTGCTTGAAGCTCCAAGTGTTCCACAGTTTGTGTCTGTCTCCACAGGACTGGGCTGCCCGCTGGAGAGACCAAGCTTCCCTCTGAAGCAGGTTTGTTAGCAGCATGGGGCCCAGGGCTGGGTAGGCAAACTTCCCCTGGTTCCCCAGGCTCCTCCTCTGCCTACCTTCTCCTGCCAGCCAGCTGTCAATCTTAATCACTCAAGAGTCTGTTTCTGAAAGGGCTTCAGGTAGGGTCGGGAGTCTAGACCTCTGGGTCTCCCATGAGGGGGAGGTACATTTCAGATTTCAGAGAACGTGGTGTGTGTGTTTTCCTCTTCCAGAATTACTCCTCTTCAAGTGGCCCAAAATATTACTCTGCCCTGGGCAGAGATCCTTGTATGCAGTCCAGTGGGATCAGCTGGAAACCTGGAATTTCCATTAGCTCTCCCATGTGGGGAAAGCACCACATTCTCAGGATAGTGGGGCCGATGACCCCTCCTCCACTCCAGTCCCTGAGACTGTTCAAACCTTTTGGCCGCTGCTTTTGTTTCCTCTGAAAAGGTCAAAATCCAGGGTGTGGCAAGCAGGACTTCTGAGAATGGGACAGGTTGTATCACCTGGGGTGGAGTTTTTTCCTTTTCTTGCTCTGCAGCTACTGAGAGTGGCTAGCTCCCCTCAGGAAAAATGGCCATTTTGGTTTGGGGCATTTGAACAAATGCAGGAGTCCTGGCTCCTACTTTACTACATCTCACCACAATCTTTCCCACCCCAGCCTCTCCTTAGGTACTTGGAGTCTGTGGCTCTCTCCCTGCACCAAAGCCTGGGGTGAAGAGCTGCAAATTAAAACTCCTGCTCTGGTTTTAAAAAACAAACAAACAAACAAACAAACAAAAACTTAAACTGAGGTTTTCTCTCTGACAGGCTCCAGTTTACTGGCTTCAGGCTCCGCAGCAGCTAGCAGCCCTGCTGCCTTTCACAGTTGGATGTTATGTGGGCCTTGGGTCTCGGCTCTGGTGATCTGGGTTGTGGAGCCCAGCCTGCGCTCTGGGCCTCAATCTTCTGAGGGAACAGACCCTCCTGTAGTCCAAAGCTCCCTCCTCACTCTCAGCCTGCCGCCCCTGGAAGCTGGGTCAGCCCCTCTCACAACCTGGCCCTTCTCACAGGTCTCCAGGTGTTTTCACTCCTTCCTTGATATAAGTCTCCTCCTCAGCTGGACCTCAGTTGGTAACTCTGGTGCATGTTTCCCACTTTAGTTTTATTTCCATTCTGGCCCTGGGAGGAGGTGCAAGAAAGATCTGCCTGTTCAGCCACCATATTTTCTCTCACCTTTGTTTTTTGAAATATAGTTTCCCTGGGTATAAAATGCTAAGTTAATCTTTTTTTCATTACTTTACAAATCTTGCTCCAATACACTACATCTTTATATTCTATTTTTATGTTAAATTTTCTTTCTTCCTGACTATATGGTAAAACCTTAGCATGAAAGATCATATAACTCCATGACTTGAACAGAGAAAGTCTTTAAAAAATGTTTGCTGATTTACCTCAATCACTGCTTCACATAAACCAGTGCTATCTCCCATCCATTGCTTCAAACCCTAACCCTTCTTTGAAATTTAATATTTCTTGTGACTCCCTAAATACTTTTTCCCTTTTCCTATCAACTTCCTTGGTAAATGATGAAACAATGTCCTATTTTTTATTCACTCAACAATAACCTATTGAATACCTATAATTTTCCAGAGAATATGCCAGCTGTTGGGGATACAGGACAGACCAGACATT
The DNA here is from genome assembly GCF_000412655.1 of Myotis brandtii. Lineage (NCBI taxonomy): Eukaryota > Metazoa > Chordata > Mammalia > Chiroptera > Vespertilionidae > Myotis > Myotis brandtii. The sequence continues at coordinate 203,155 of NW_005371082.1, read as the reverse complement.
TTACTCATGGGGCCTACCTTCGATTGAGGAGAGACAGATAATGAGTAAGTAAACAAATAAATTAATTAATTATACATTGTAATGTGTACAATGAGGAAACTAAAGAACATGCTACAATAAAGAATAAAAAGAAAACATACTGTGAATAGGAAGGTTAAGAAAGGTCTTTAAAAGGAAGCAACAATGTATCAGAGACTTGAAAATTAATATTGAAGAATCCAATATAATACAAGAGAAACATGCAAATTAACTGTCCCTCCTCTATGCTCAAGCCACGCCACCAGCCACGCCCACCAGCCAATAAGGAGCGAGTATGCAAATTAACCCAACTAAGATGGCAGCGGCCACGGAGCTGGAGCGAGCAGGAGGCTTGGGTTGCCCCTGGCGATGGAGGAAGCCAAGCTTCCCACCTGACCTGGCTGGCCCTGGGCTCCACTCAAGGCTACAAAGTTTCAATTATAGAAGATAAATAAATCCCAGAAAAAAAAGAAAAAAAAGGATAGGCTGGGACCTTGGGTCACCGGGGGGTGTGGCCAGCCTGAAAACGGCCATCAGCCCCTCACCCAGGCTGGCCAGGCACCCCAGTGGGACTCCCCCACCCTGAAGGGGCTGTGGCCAGCCTGAAAACAGCCCTCAGCCCCTCACCCGGGCTGGCCACACCCCCATTGTCTGAGGGTCCCCGTTGGGGGGCTTGGCCAGCCTGAAAATGGCCCTCATCCCCTCACCTAGGCTGGCCAGGCACCCCAGCGGGACCCCCACCCTGATCCAGGACACCCTTCAGGGCAAACCAGTGGGTCCCCACCCGTGCACCAGGCCTCTATGCTATATAATAAAAGGGTAATATCCAAATTGACCCTACCAGCAGAACGACTGGGAATGACTGGTCACTATGACACACACTGACCACCAGGGTGCAGACGCTCAATGCAGGAGCTGCCCCCTGGTGGTCAGTGCGCTCCCACAGGGGGAGCTCTGCTCAGCCACAAGCCAGGCTGATGGCTGCCAGCACAGCGGTGGTGGTGGGAGCCTCTCCCGCCTCCTCAGCAGCACTAAGGATGTCCGACTGCAGCTTAGGCCTGCTCCCCGCTGGCAAGTGGACATCCCCCTAGGGCTCCCAGGCTCCCAGAGGGATGTTTGACTGCCAGCTTAGGCCCAATCCCCCAGGGAGCGGGCCTAAGCCAGCAGGTGGACATCCCCTGAGGGTTCCCAGACTGCGAGAGGGCATAGGCCGGGCTGAGGGACCCCCCCGAGTGCACAAATTTTTGTTCACCGGGCCTCGAGTAAGTTATATATTTGATTGAAATACTACTTAGCCATAAAAAAGAATGAAAGCTTACCTTTTGTGATAGCATAGATGGATCTAGAAGGTATTATGCTAAGTGAAATAAGTCAGACAGAAAAAGACAAATAACATATGATTTCATTTAGTTGGATAATCTAAAAAACAAAATAAACAAACAAAATAGAAATAGACTCATAAATACAGAATACAGACTGATGGTTGACAGAGGAGAGGGAAGTTGGGGGGCCTGGGTGAAAAAGGTGATGGGAATAAGAAGTACAAATTGGTAGCTACAGTATAGTCACAGAGATATAAATTGTAGCATAGGGAATATAGTCAATAATATTGTAATAACTATTTATGAGGCCAGTTGGGTACTTCAAATATTGAAGGGAACACTCTGTAAAGTATAAGACTATCTAACCATTATGCTGTATATCTTAAAGTAATACAGAATAATATTAAATGTATAAAAAATATAATTAATTAAAATGGTAAAAATATTAATTTGGTGATGTGGGAAATGTAAGAGGAATCTGGAAGATCTGGCTCCAATTTGGGTCTAGGTATTTGGATTTGGTCAGGACTAACTACATAATTTTCAGGTCCATGTGCAAAATAAAAATGGAAGGCCCTTTATTCAAAACACAACAAAATGGTTCCATCTAAGATACAAAGATATAAAACTTTCCTGTCTTGCTGGTTTGTATTTGCCATTTAATGTAATGTCCCTTGGACATGGAGAGATACTCACAGGGCAAGTGTAGACCCTCACAACTGTCAGGTCCACTGCCCTTTGACTTGATGTGTGTAACCAGTTGGGGGGCAGTTAATCTTCCCATCACAAGGGCTTATTGGCCCATTCCATGGTAGATAGATAACTTCCAAGAGATTCTATTCTGTGAGCTGGTTCACACTCAGTACCTGGTTCAGGGATGGCCAAGAGGCTCACCCCTCATGAGTTGCCTGCCAAACATGCTGGGGTGCTGCTAGCCCAGGCCCATCCTCCCTATGTCTATGCCCAGAATCCCTCTACAGTCAGAGGGGGTCAGTGAAATGTGAGCCTTTCTTCTTCAATGACCTGATCGCTATCCCAGATAAATAACAGCAGTGGGTAATAGGGGGCTACAAGGTCAAGAAAACCCTGGGGCAGAAGCAATCATCCAAGAACTCATCCTATAGAGGTGGGGAGCTGGCAGGATGTGCTAAACATCTGGAGCATGCTTCATATCCCATTGGACTTACAAAACACAAATTCAAGGATTAAATTAGTAAGAATTTCAAGATGACAATCCATATTGAGTTGTAGTACTAAATCAGTTAAGTGGCTTAAGATTCTCCTTGAACACATTTTGTTCATGTAGTGGCTCTCAGCAGAGCTTACAGGACTCTAAATGATATTTTTTGAAGGACTTGATTATTGTTATGATGAGGTGACATTCTACTATCACTTAATGGAAATAAAAAACCAAACAGGGAGAATAGACCATTTCCATACATGGAAAGGCTTACAAAATGAATAATTGTCTAAGTAGCAGACACATCTCAAAAGTCCCATGATATATCCCTGTAGCTGAAATTCTGTTTACATTTATCTGAATTTAGACACTTTAATTTTATATATAAGCACAAAGTAATTTTGCTTGGTTTTAGTTAAGATACTCTAATTTTTTCCAAAAGTGTAACAACCAACTAAATTGAGGAAAAAGTATACATTTTTAATAGCTCTTTAGCAAGATTTGTTCACAAAATCTTGCTAAGTAGTATGATAATTGAGATACTGATATCACATAATCATAATGCAGCATCAATCTCCATTAGCCTTGCATTCATAGATCTATTTGTTATGTCACCTACTTATATTGCAATACATTTTTTAAAAGAAAAAGTTACTTTCATTTATTTCTACTCTAGAATACAGTTGTGTAATTAACTAATTTTTTTAAATGATTTCAGAGAGGGAGGGAGAGATAGAAACATTAATCATGAGAGAGAATCATTGATCGGCTGCCTCCTGCATGCCCCACACTGAGGATTGAGCCTGCAACTGGGGCATGTGCCCTGACTGAGAATTGAACAGTGACCTCCTGGTTCATAGGTCAATATTCAACCACTGAGCCACGCTGGCTGGGCTGATTAACTAATTTTTAAAAGTTATCTGTTTAAGCAGATGATGTAAATTATGATTTCCATTTAAAATAATAGTGGTTATTACAAAAGTATTTGAAAAATAATTAGCTTTTAGGGTATTTTAAAATAATGTTTGAGTGTTACAAAATGTTAGTTTATTTTAAAAAGTGTTTTGTTATAAGAAAAATAATTTGGATCTGAGCGGGTTGGGAAGGACTTCCTTACATTCTTCTCAATTAATTACTTTGGAGATTACTGTGTATCAGCTCACAGTCTTTCACATATTTTAGTGAATTTGCCTTGCGAATTTAGGCCCATCCTATCAACATGTGACACCATATTTCACTCTGCCTTCTCATATTTTGTACCTTAACTCCTAAGCAGGGTATTGATTCATTTATTTACTTTTTATATAAGAAACTTTCTTATAAGTTTAGAATTTATATAATTGGGCAGCAGCTTTATGGGAATGGTCACACACTTCAGATATGTGTCCCTACTGAGTAACCACATAGATATAATTTAGCTTCTGGATGGTGCCTGAATTCAGGAATGGCCACAGCCCTGACTCCCTCATTTTAGTGTTCAGTGATCTTACTTCTCCCTTGTCTTGCCCACTGATGCCCTCACTCCCCAGCATTCACCCATGTCAAAGGGTACAGAAGCACAGACAGAATTCTAGCTCTAGTCCCCAAAAGAATTGAATTTTCTCTAAATTCTCAGGTTATACATAAATGCTGGACTACAATAATGAACTTAGGCTAAAAAAATACAACATAATTACATGCAAATATTAAATGGTATTTTTGTAAATCATTATTTATTGCATATTTTACTCTGGGAAGTTAGTTGATTTTGTTTCAAGCAAATACAAGGGTATAAGCACTAGAGAACATTGTGCTTCTTTCTTAATCTTTATACACACATGTTTTATTGACTCCTAATTTGAGGGATGATGTTAAACAATAGCAACCATATTTAAGTTGAATTTGGAAATTTCTTTCACTCTATTTTTGGTCTTTTTCTATTAAAATATCAAACACATTTCAATTTTGTTTTTAAAAATTAAATATGAAAACATTTTAAAAGTATGTTTTTAAACACTATAACATAGTTTAAAAATGTTTTGCTTTATATTTATCTTGTTTCCTTCAATATTAATTATGTTTTCCCTCTTACATATATTCATATTCCAATCTATTTACTGATTCTCATAAAATGTTTGAGCTAATATCTGATTAGTATTAAAATATAGGTTCCCCTCTTTATAAACTTTGAGAATTGCTGATGTAATTGTGAATACCATTTTAGAATTGTGCTGTTCCTTTAATGAATAAACACTTATGCTTATTCAAATCCTTTTCATCATTTGAAAACTCAATAGATAATATCTAAAGCCACTTTCAGCTCTAATGTTTTATGACTTTATATCAACATATCCAGAATGTACCAGCAGAGAATATTGCTTCAGTAATATAAAACATGAACAATGTCTACTCTAAGTCAAATTTAGTTATAGAATTCTGTTATAATCCTGTATAATTTTATAATCCTGATTATGTTTTTAGAACAATGTATGTGGTCGGGTGCCCATAAAAAAGTAACTTCCTTTTTTATGGTTGAGTTCAGAAGCCAACATTTGGGAATGTTGCATTTTTGGTGTCTTAGGGGATGATTTTGGTGTATGGGACAATGCTCCAACCAGCTGAGCCACCAGGCCAGGGTTAGAGGATTATTTTAATTGCCTTTGTTGTATACCTGATTGGTTTTCAGGAAATCACAAGATGCCATGTTGGTCACACAGATTTAAACATGTCTCCACTTTGATTGTGAGGCCATGACTGGTGACAATTGCATATGAGAAAAAAAGAACTGATCAAAAACTTCTAAGAGTTGGGGTCCAGGAAACTTCTGTAATGACATGCTCCTGTCAAAACATAAAACTAAAGTGGGTAGGTCATGGGACAGGGTGATTCCATGAATAGACTGTCCTAATGGTAGTAACAAGGGCTGGCCTTTTCTACTGATGGGAGAAGAACTTGGAGAGAAGAGAAGATGGTGGTGGATTAAGTTGAAGCTACACTGACACTTTCCTAGGACCAAACTGGAATTACAACTAAAATATAGAAAAATCATCCTGAACAACCAACGGAAGACTAGCTGGAGAGAACCCTTATAACCAAGGAGTAAATAGGAGCCCTCATTGAGACTGGTAGGAAGTGTGGAGGTGCAAGAGGGCTGTCTGGGCTCCCAAAGGCAGCAGCTGAAGTTCTAAGGGGATATCTTAGCTTTGGGGGTTCTTCCTGAGAAGTCTGGGGTATAAACCCCAAACGAGGCTCCCTAGTACAGAGCACCAGAACGGAATGGTGCCCACATAACATCTAGCTGTAAATAACTGGGGATTCTGTCCAGCAGGGACCAATGGCTAGATACACAGACACTCCCTAAAAGGGCCAACACACTACATTTTGTTTGCAGCCCTTTACCTTGGGTTCAGGCAGTGAGAGGGCAGAGTGGACTAGAGCTGCATGAGGAAACTCTGGGGTAGGTGGCTCGGTGGCAACCTTCAGGATCCATGTGCTGAGTCATTGCCCCATAGGCAGAAACCATCTTTCTCAGGCTGAGCTTCCCCATAAATGCAGCTTTCAAATTTCCCAACCCATTGGAAACCCTCTCACCCTACTCCAGTGATGGCGAACCTTTTGAGCTCGGCGTGTCAGCATTTTGAAAAACCCTAACTTAACTCTGGTGCCATGTCACATATAGAAATTTGATGATATTTGCAACCATAGTAAAACAAAGACTTATATTTTTGATATTTATTTTATATATTTAAATGCCATTTAACAAAGAAAAATCAACCAAAAAAATGAGTTCGCGTGTCATCTCTGACATGCGTGTCATAGGTTCGCCATCACTGCCCTACTCTGTGGAGTTTACACACCCAGCTGAGCTCTAAAGCCTGAGGCTCATTAAGTTACTGAGACTAACAATCAGCCTGCAGGCAGAGGCTGACCTCTGGGTGTTTTGAGTTGTTGCCTGACCTGCTTTTGAGCCCTGGGTGAGGAAAAGCAGACTTTGCTGCACAGATCATTCCTGTCCACATGCATCCAGCCCCGGAGGAGGAAGCCACAAGCTGTGGATTGCTGATTGCTTTAAACAGGGTACTCAGGCCCAGTTACAAACAGCGTTTGACATTGGTCTGTACCACAGACCCTCCAAAGAGGCCCCAAACCAATAAACCCAGTGGCCAGCTTTCGACAACAGAGCAGGATCATAAACAAGAACCAGACATAAATGAAGAATAGTATATCAGACATGAAGAACACAGTGGAAAGGATTAAAAATAGATTGGATGAAGCAGAGGATCAAATCAACGATTTGGACAACAAGGTAGAAATAAATACCCATTTAGAGCATCAAATAGAAAAAGATTTAAAAAGCAGGAAGATAGCTTAAGGGAGCTCTGGAGCAACATGAATCATAACTTCTGCTTATAGGAATACCAGAAGGGGCAGAGGATGAGCAAGGAACAGAGAATCTGTTTAAAGAAATAATGACAGAAAACTTCCCCAACCTGGAGAAGGAAAATGTCACACAAGTTCAGGAGGCACAGAAATGAACCCACACCTAGTCACATCATAATGAAAATGGCAAATGTTAAAGACAAAGAAAAAATCTTGAAGGCAGCAGGAGAGATACAATTACATACAAAGGAGTTTTCATTAGAAAACTTTCATTAAATATAAATGGACTAAAAGTTCTAGTCAAAAGACATATGGTGACTGAATGGATAAGAAAACATGACCCACATATATGCTGTCTACAAGAGACCCATTTCATAACAAAAGATACACACAGACTGAGAGTGAGGGGATGGAAAATATATTCCATGAAAATAAAAAGGAAAAGCAATTTTGGGGTAGCAATACTCATATCAGACAAAATAGACTTCAAAACAAAGGCTACAACAAGAAACAAAGAAGGCCACTTCATAATACTAAAGGGAATGATTCAACAGGAAAATATAACACTTGTAAACAAATATGCACCCAATGTAGGAACACCCAAATACATACAAAAAACTCTTGATGGATTTTTAAAGGAGAGATTGACAGCAATACAGTCAGAGGGGGAATTTAACACCCACTGACATCACTGGGTAGATCTTCCAGACAAAAAATTAACAAGAAAACAGAGGATCTAACAAATATTTACAGAACATTTCACCCCAAAGCAACAGAATATACATTCTTCTCAAGTGCACATGGTCATTCTCAAAGATAAACTACATGTTAGGGCACAAAACAAGTCTATACAAATTCAAGATGATTGATATAATGCTAAGCATCTTCTCAGATCACAATGGCATGAAGTTAGGAATCAACTACAATAAAAAAAAACCTCCAAAACACTCAAATACATGGAGGCTAAATAGCATGTTATTAAATAATGAATGGGTTACCAATGAGATTACACAAGAAATTAAAAATGTCATGGAAACAAATGAAAATGAACACACAACCATCCACAATCTATGGACACAGCAAAAGTACTCCTGAGATGGAAGTTCATACCACTATAGGCCTACCTCAAGAAACAAGGAAAAGGACTAATAATAAACTATCTAACCCTAAAACTAAATGAATTAGAAAGAGAACAGCAAGAAAAGTCCAGAGGAAGTAGAAGGAAGGAAATAATAAAGATCATAGCAGAAGTAAATGACATAGAGACTAAAACAAACAAACAACAACAACAACAAAAAAAAACCAGTACAAAAGATCAATAAATCCAAGAGCTGGTTCTTTGAAAAGATAAACAAGATTGATGAAATCCTAGCCAGACTCATAAAGAAACAAACAGAGAGGACCCAAATAAAGAAAATCAGATATGGCCCTGACCAGTTTGGCTCAGTGGCTAGAGCGTCGGCCTGTGGACTGAAGAGTTCCAGGTTCGATTCCGGTCAAGGGCGTGTACCTTGGTTGCAGGCACATCCCCAGTAGGGGGTGTGCAGGAGGCAGCTGATCAATGTTTCTCTCTCATCGATGTTTCTAACTCTCTACCCCTCTCCCTTCCTCTCTGTAAAAAAATCAATAAAATATATTAAAAAAAAGAAAATCAGATATGAAAGAGGCAATATAATAACAGACACCACATAAATACAAAGGATTGTAAGCAAATACTGTGAACAATTATATGCCAACAAACTGGACAACCAGGGCACAATGGACAATTCCTAGAAACATACAATCTTCCATAACTCAATCAGATGAATCAGAAAACTTGAGTAGGCAAATAACAACTGAGGGAATTAAAGCAGTATTTTAAAAACTTTCAGCAAACAAAAGTCCTGGACCAGATGGATTTACAGATGAACTTTACCAAACGTTCAAAGAACTAATACCTACCCTCCTCAAACTATCCCAAAAAATTCAAGAGGAAAGAAAACTTCCATGCTCTGTTTATGTAGCCAGCATTATCCTAATGCCAAAACCAGATAAAGACACTACAAAGAAAGAAAATTACAGGTCAATATCCCTGATGATCACTGGGTCAAATGGTCTCACTTTAGGAATATATCCCAAGAAACTAGAAACACCAATCAGAAAGGATATAACTACCCCTATGTTCATAGCAGCACAATTACAATAGCTAAGATTTGGAAACAGCCTAAG
>NW_005371082.1:189966-194002 GCF_000412655.1 Myotis brandtii | reverse complement strand
TCACATGATCTCACTCATTTGTGGAATATAATGAATAACATAAACTGATGAATAAAAACAGATCCAGAGTCAGAGAAGCATCAATCAGACCATCAAACCTCAGAGGAAAGGTAGGGGAGGGTGGGGGTAAGGAGGAGAGATCAACCAAAGGACTTATATGCATGCATATAAGCATAACCAATGGACACAGACACCAGGGGGGTGAGGGCATAGTGAGGGGGGGGCCAGGAGGGGGATAAGGACACATATGTAATACCTTAATCAATAAAGAAAATAAAAAAATAAAAAATATCCCTGATGAACACAGATGATAAAATCCTCACCAAAATATTAGCAAATTGGATCTGGGAACACATGAAAAAGATCATACATCATGATCAATCAAGTGGGATTTATTCTGGGGATGTCAGGCTGGTATTATATTTGCAAATCAATAAATGTGATACATCACATAAACAAACTGAAAGATAAAACCACATGATTATATCAATAGATGCAGGAAAAACTCGACAAAATCCAGGACCCTTTTTTGATAAAATCTCTCAGTAAAGTAGGAATAGAGGGATCATACCTCAACATAATAAAGGCCATATACTACAAGCCTGCATAATACTCAATGGGCAAAAACTCAAAGGTTTTCCCTTCAGAATAGGAACAAGACAAGGATGTCTGATTTTTTCCACTCTTATTCAACATAGTACTGTAAGTCCTAGCCACAGCAATTAAACAAGAAGAAGATATAAATGGATCCAAATTGGACGAGAGGAAGTAAAATTGCCATTATTGGCAGATGACATGATATTGTACATAGAAAACCTTAAATACTCCACCAGGAAAATACTAGACTTAATAAATGAATTCAGCAAGGTAGCAGGATACAAAATCAACATCCAAAAATTGATGGCATTTTTAAACACCAATAATAAACTCTCAGAAAGGGAATCTAAAGGAGCAATCCCTTTTACCACTGCAAGAACAAAAAATCAGATACCTAGGAATAAACTTAACCAAGGAGGGGAAAGACTTGTACTCTGAAAACTATATGACACTGAAAAAATAAGTAGAGGAAGATACAATCAAATGGAAGTGTATACCATGTTCATGGATTGGAAGAATTAACATAATTAAAATGTCTATACTACCCAAAGCAATCTACAGATTTAACGTAATCACTATTAAAATGCCAATGGCATACTTCACAGAGTTAGAACAAATACTCCAAAAATTTATATGGAACCATAAAAGACCCCGAATAGCTGCATCAATCTTGAGAAAGAAGAACAAAGTAGGAGGGATTACAACACCAAATATCAAACTATACTACAAAGCCATCGTAAACAAAACAGCCTGGTACTGGCACAAGAACAGGCATATAGACCAATGGATCAGAACAGAAATCCCAGAAATTGACCCACACCATTACAGTCAATTAATATTTGACAAAGAAGGCAAGAACATACAATGGAGTCAAGACAGCCTCTTTAACAAATGGTGCTGGGAAAACTTGGACAGACACATGTGAAAAGATGAAACTAGACCACTTACAGCATAAACAAGAATAAACTCAAAATGGATAAAATAGTTAAATGTAAGGCATGAAACCATAAAAATATTAGAGGAGAATATAGGCAGTAAAATCTCACACAGCAATACTAGTATGTTTATGGATACATCTCCTTGGGCAAAAGAAACTAAAGAGAACATAAACAAATGTGACTACAACAAAATAAAAAGCTCTGCGCAGCAAAAGAAACCACCATCAAATTTAAAAGGGAATCCACTGAATGGGACAACATGCTTGCCAATGATACATCTGATAAGGGGTTAATATCCAAAATATATAAAGTACTCACATCACTCAACAAAAAGAAGATAAACAATCCAATTAAAAAAATGGGCAGAGGTTCAGGAAGATGGCGGCTGGCAGGACAGAGGTGAGGGAGAGGATGTGAGTGAGTGAGAGGGTGAAGGGAGAGTGTGTGTATGCATGTGGTGTGTGTGTGAGTGAGGGACAGTTAAATCTGACAAGAGTACCAGGGGCTGGCAGACCAGACTCTCCTGGACAGGGAGAGACTACTACCGCTGCGGGCACTCCCTGGTCTGCGGGACTCGGGCACGGAGCCCACGCCATCTTGAAGGGGAGAGCGGCCGTCTAGGAACTCATCACCACCACCACCAAGACAGCCTTTGGACACTGCCCTCAACCTAGCAGCCACTCCAGCCAAAATCCTGCAGCCATACCCGCAGACTCGCAGACCCTAGGACCTCCACCTCCAAAGGAGCGCCGTGCCCACAGCAGTAAGTGCAGCTCCCCCCTCCCCAGTGGCAGACCTCCGGGCATCACATTCGCGCATTTCCAGCATGCAATCCTCTTGAGCCCACCACCCCACAGGCAGTCCCTGGGAGCCACTGCAAGCACCCTCTAAATACGATATTGTGCAAACGGGGGTGCACTGCCCCACAGTAAAAATTCTGAATTCACTCTTCCTGAATAACTGCCCACAGACACTGTCGCACAATTTCAAGGCCAGGGCCCCTTAGGGTGCGTTAGAGCTCTGCGCACACGCTGCAAACGCCAGAGGCGTGCACACCGCATATGCTCCGCCAGAATCGCGCGTTTCCAGCTGGCGGGTGTCCGGAGCCCACCACCCCACAGGCAGCCCCTGGGAGCTGCTGCGAGCCCCCCACTCGGTGAGATATTGTACAGACAGTGGCGCACTGCCCCACAGTAGAAATTCTGAATTCACTCTCCTGAATAACTGCCAATAGACACTGTCGCACATCTTCAGTCCCAGGGCCCCTCAGGGTGTGTCAGAGCTCCTCGCCGCAAATGCACATTTCCAGCAGGCAGGCATCAGGAGCCCACCACCCCACAGGCAGATCTGGGGAGCCACTGTGAGCCTTGCTGAGTGCGATATTGCGCAAATGAGGGTGCACTGCCCCACAGCAGAAATTCTGAATTCACTCTCCTGAATAACTGTCAATAGACACTATCGCACAACTTCAGCCCCAGGGCCCCTCAGCGTACCTCGGAGCTCCACACCGCAAATGCACCACGGGTACCCTTTTGAGCTGCCACTGGGAGCATGTGTATCCATCCACAGGCACAGCAGCAAAAACTGAGTCTTCCCACTCTACAGCTGCAGAACTCTGGACACTACAGTTGTGCTTTTCCAGCGCTCAGGCCTCCTGAGCCCACTGCTCCACAGGTGTGTTCTTATCCTAACAAGGGTGCACTGCCCCAGCAGTAGAAATTCTGAATACCCTCTTCCTGGATACCTGCCCACAGACGCCTTGATCCCTTGGCTTCAACAGGGCCCTTCAGAGTGCGCCAGGGTGCGGAACTGGCAAGCACATCGCAGGTACCCCAGTGAGCTGCCACTGGGAGTGTGTGTATCCAACCACAGGACCAGCAGCAAAAACTGAGTCTTCCCATCCTACAGCTACAGAACTCTGGATACCACAGTTGTGCCTTTCCAGTGTGCAGGCCGCCTGAGCCCTACCACCCTGACAGACAGCTCCTGGGTACCTCCGTGAGCCCCTGCTGGGCACATGCAATTTTAGCCAAGGACGCAAGGCAGCAAAAATTGGGACATACCCCTCCCCAGCTGCTGACATCTGGACACCATGGTTGCACCTTTCCAGCTCGCAGGCCTACATCAAGAAAACCCAAATAGCTCAAGTAAGGAGCTACACTAGATTACCAAGCTTAGGAGGCCTGAGAGATCACACCAGCAGCACCCTCCTCAAAAGAACAGGTAGCAAAACAGTCAGATCTAGGACACAGAAACAATTAAAACGTTAGAGCAAAACATGGGGAGACAAAAAAGCAATCCCCGAAGGAAAGAAAAAGAGGAATCATCAGAGAGGGAGTTAAATGAAACCGAGGCAAGAAACTTCTCAGAGAAAGAATTCAGAGTAATGGTTATAAGAATGCTCAAATGGCTGGATGACAAATACATGCAACTCAATGACAAATACACACAACTCAATGAAAATTATAAGGAGCTGAATGAGAATGTCACCAATATGAAAA
>NW_005371082.1:188255-189326 GCF_000412655.1 Myotis brandtii | reverse complement strand
CCCCGATATTGGCAAGAAAAAAACTATGCAAGTCCAAGAAGCACATAGAGTCCCAAACAAGATGAACCCCAAAAGACCAACACCAAGACACATCATAATTAAATTGGCAAACATCAACGACAAAATACAAATCTTAAAAGCTGCCAGAGAGAAACAGAAAATTACATGCAAGGGATCTCCCATTAGAATATCGACGGATTTCTCAACAGAAACACACCAGGCTAGAAGGGAATGGGATGAAATATACAAAGTGATACAAACCAAGGGACTGAATCCCAGAATACTATACCCAGCAAGGCTATCATTCAAAATTGAAGGTGGCATCAGGAGCTTCACAGACAAAAAAGGACGAAGAGAGTTTATTACCACCAAGCCAGCAATGCAAGAAATACTAAAGGGACTGCTGTAAAAAGAAGAAACAGAAAGGCAAGAAGAAACACAAATATTAAGAATAAAAATGACGACAAACAAGTACTTATCTACACTAATAAAAGACAAAGATGCTAATTGACCGTACCTTTGCTGCTCCCTAAGCCATGCCCACCAGCCAATCAGAGCGACTATATGCAAATTAACCCAACCAAGATGGCGGCCAGCAGCCATGGAGCTGGAGCAAGCAGGAGGCTTGGTTGCCCGGGCAATGGAAGAAGCCAAGCTTCCCGCCTGCCCTGAGCCAGCTGTGGCCTCTGCTCATGTCAACAAAGTTTCAATTATAGAAGCTAAATAAATTCCAGATACCTGCTTCCAGCCAGCCTCTATGGGAGCTTGGGTGGCTGGGGGTTGCGGCTAGCCTGGAAACAGCCATCATCCCCTCACCCAGGCTGGCCACACCCTTATGGGGTGAGGGTCCCCGCTGGGGGGCTTAGCCAGCCTAAAAACGACCCTCAGCCCCTCACCCAGACTGGCCAAGCACCCCAGCAGGACCCCCCACCCTGAAGGGGGTGTGGCCAGCCTGAAAACGGCCCTCAGCCCCTCACCCAGGCTGGCCAGGCACCCCAGTGGAACTCCCCCACCCTGAAGGGGCTGTGGCCAGCCTGCAAACAGCCATCAGCCCCTCACCCAGGCTGGCCA
>NW_005371082.1:186791-187176 GCF_000412655.1 Myotis brandtii | reverse complement strand
ACACTTGGAGGCTAAATAGCATGCTATTAAACAATGAATGGGTTACCAAAGAGATCAAAGAAGAAATAAAAAGCATCCTGGAAACAAACAACAATGAAAACACAACAATCCAAAATCTATGGGACACAGTCAAAGCAGTCTCAAAAGGGAAATTCACAGCATTACAGGCCTACCTCAAAAAACAAGAAAAAATGGTAATAATTTACCTGACCCTGCAACTTAAAGAATTAGAAAGAGGGCAACAAGAAAAACCCACAGTATCCAGAAGGAAGGAGATAATAAAGATCAGAGTAGAAATAAATGACATAGAGACAAAAAAAAAAAAACCAATACAAAAGATCAATGAAACCAAGAGCTGGTTCTTTGAAAGGATAAATAAGATTGA
>NW_005371082.1:184942-185466 GCF_000412655.1 Myotis brandtii | reverse complement strand
TTCTACAACTAGAAGGAAAGAGAAAAGCATACCGAGACTCAGAGGAGGTGCGGTGCTGAAGTAGATACAAAGGTGCGGAGGTGCATGCGGAGAGGGCTGGTGGCTGAGGACACGATTGTCTTTTTCAATCGGGAGGGAGTCTCAGGCTCTGAGCTCCAGTTCCGGGCGAGTCTCTGGGGACCCAGATTCATACGGGAGAAACAGGACTGTCTGGCATCAATCGAACTCAAGGGCAGCTTTCTCTCGGAGGTGCTTGCAGCAATTACGGGGGCCTCTGAGTCCACGACTGAGAGCAGCCATACTGCTTGCTCTGCCCACCTGCCCTGTGGATCCCCAGGGACCCGCCCCACCCAAGCTGTGCACTGTGGAGTTTGCATATGAAAGGCCCGGCCCTTTGTAATCTGAAAATAACTTAACAAACTGCAGCTGCCCCAAGGCCCCAGGGCAACTTGCATTGCTTTACAGCTGGCTTCTGCTGGGTAGCCTCAGGCAAAGGCTAGATTAGCACCTCCTTAGATCCAAGA
>NW_005371082.1:169388-182114 GCF_000412655.1 Myotis brandtii | reverse complement strand
GAATAGAGTCCAAAAAGTACATACAAATGGCCAAGAGACATATGAAAAAATGCTCAAAGTCACTAATCATCAGAGATATGCAAATTAAAACCACAATGAGATATCACCTCACACCTGTCAGAATGGTTATCATCAAAAACTCAACAAACAACAAATGCTAGCAAGGATGTGGAGAAAAGGGAACACTAGTTCACTGCTGGTGGGATTGCAAATTGGTGCAGCTACTGTGTAAAATAGTATGGAATTTCCTCAAAAATAAATATAGAACTTCCATTTGACCCTGTGACCCCACTTCTGGAAATATATTCTAAAAAACTCCAAAACACCAATGAGAAAGAATATATGCACCCCTATGTTCATAGCACTGTTATATACAATAGCTCAGATTTGGAAACAGCCCAAGTGCCCATGGTAGATGAATGGATAAAAAAGCTTTGGGACATTTACACTATGGAATACTATGCAGCTGTAAAGAAAAGGGATCTCTTACCCTTTTGGACATCATGGATGGACCTGGAAAATATTATACTAAGTGATATAAGCCAAACTGATAAAGACAAATATCACATGATCTCACTTATTTGTGGAATGTAATGAACAAAATGAATTGACCAACAAAATAAGACCTGAAGAATGGAGGCATGGAAGAAACTGACATACCTCAACATGGGGTTGGGAAGGTCGGATGAGTAGAGATAAACTAGAGAACTTATATGCATAGCCCATGAACATGGGGAATAGGGTAGTGAAGACCTTGGGGGTGGGGAGGGGTCAGGAAGAGGGATTAAAATGGGGTGAAAATGGGATATATTTGTAATACTATCAACAAGAAAAAATATATTTAGTAATGAAAAAAATCAACAAGCAAAACAAAACAATCAAATAAACAAAAAAATTGAAGGAGAAATAAAGAACTTCTCAGAAAAGAGAAAGCTAAAGGACTTTGTTACTACTAAACAAGTATTATGAGAAATGTTAAAGGGCCTGCTGGAAGAAGAAGAAAATGAAGAAGAAGAAGGAGAAGAAGTAGTAGTAGAAGAAGAAGTAGAAGGAGAAGGAGAAGAAGAAGAATAGAAACCACATGATCATATCAATAGATGCAGAAAAAGCATTTGATAAAATCCAGAACTCATTTGTAATAAAAACTCATAGCAAAGTGAAAATAGAGGAAACATAGCTCAATATATTACAAAATCATACTCAATGGGCAAAAACTAAAACTATTTCCCTAAAGATCCGGAACAAGATAGGATGTCTGTTTTTACCCCTCTTACTCAACATAATACTGGAAGTCCTAGATACAGAAATCAGACAAGAAAAAGAAATAAAAGACATCCAAATTGGAAAGGAGAAAGTCAAGCTATCATTATTCACAGATGATGATTGATATTGTACCCAGAAAATCCTAAAGACTTGACCCAAAGGAGAACCAAGATGGCGGCATAGGTTAACGCCGGAGTTTGCTGCCTCGAACAACCACTTCAAAAATACAACTAAAAGACGGAACGGACATCACCCAGAACCACAGGAAGGCTGGCTGAGGAGAGACTCTTCAACTAGAAGGAAAAATAACAGCACACCGAGGCTCAGAGGAGGCGCAGTGTGGAAAATACTCAGGTGCGGAGGTGCGCGCGCAAAGCGGGCTGGTGGCTGAGAGCGCGGTTGTCGTTTTCGGTCAGGGGGGAGTCTCAGACTCTGAGCTCCAGATACGGGCGAATCGCTGGGGACTCGGACTCAAACGGGAGAAGCGGGAGTGTCTGGCATCAGTTGGAAGGCAGCTTTCCCTCCGAGGTTTGCAGCGGTTCCTGGGGTTCTGAGAAGCAGAGCCTCTGGGAACGGGACTGAGAGGGGCCATAACCGCTCCCTCCGCCCGCCCTGTTGAGCCCGCCCCGCCCAAGCCCTGCGCAGAGCCATTTGCCGGATCGCCTCAGGCAAAGGCTAGATTAGCACCTCCCCAGAGGACAGAAGTTTTCCGCGGCAGACACAGCTGATTCACACAGCCAGTCGGCCTGGTGGTCAAATCCCTCTAGTATTAACTACAACAATCAAGGCTCAACTAGAACAAGACTGCGCACAAAGACCACTAGGGGGTGCACCAAGAAAGCATAAAAAATGCGGAGACAAAAAAACATGACAGAAATGGAGGATATAGAGCTAAAAAACGCAATTTTGAGGGCTTGCAATAAACTTTTGGAGAGCCTCACGAAAACTAATGAGACCCTCGATGCTATGATAAAGAAACAACTAGAAATTAAGCATACACGGTCGGAAATAAAGAATATTACACCCAATAGCAGACCAGAGGAGCGCAAGAATCAAGTCAAAGATTTGAAATGCGAAGAAGCAAAAAACACCCAACCGGAAAAGCAAAATGAAAAAAGAATCCGAAAATACGAAGATAGTGTAAGGAGCCTCTGGGACAGCTTCAAGCGTACCAACATCAGAATAATAGGGGTGCCAGAAGATGAGAGAGAGCAAGAAATTGAAAACCTATTTGAAGAAATAATGGCAGAAAACTTCCCCCACCTGGTGAAAGAAATGGACTTACAGGTCCAAGAAGCGCAGAGAACCCCAAACAAAAGGAATCCAAAGAGGACCACACCAAGACACATCATAATTAAAATGCCAAGAGCAAAAGACAAAGAGAGAATCTTAAAAGCAGCAAGAGAAAGAGACTCAATTACCTACAAGGGAATACCCATACGACTGTCAGCTGATTTCTCAACAGAAACTTTGCAGGCCAGAAGGGAGTGGCAAGAAATATTCAAAGTGATGAATGCCAAGAACCTACAACCAAGATTACTTTATCCAGCAAAGCTATCATTCAGAATTGAAGGTCAGATAAAGAGCTTCACAGATAAGGAAAAGCTAAAGGAGTTCATCACCACCAAACCAGTATTATATGAAATGCTGAAAGGTATCCTTTAAGAGGAGGAAGAAGAAAAAGGTAAAGATACAAATTGTGAACAACAAACATGCATCTATCAACAAGTGAATCTAAGAATCAAGTGAATAAATAATCTGATGTACAGAATGAACTGGTGATTATAATGAATCAGGGACATAGAAAGGGAATGGACTGACTATTCTTGGGGGGGAAAGGGGAATGGGAGATGCGGGAAGAGACTGGACAAAAATCGTGCACCTATGGATGAGGACAGTGGGTGGGGAGTGAGGGCGGAGGGTGGGGCGGGAACTGGGAGGAGGGGAGTTATGGGGGGAAAAAAAGAGGAACAAATGTAATCTGAACAATAAAGATTTAATTAAAAAAAAAAAGACTTGACCCAAAAGCTACTCATCATAATAAATGAATTCAATAAAGTAGCAGGATACAAAATTAATATTCAGAAATCAGTGGCAGTTCTATACAGCAATAATGAACTAGAAACAGAAATCTGAACAATAAAGATTTAATTAAAAAAAAAAAGACTTGACCCAAAAGCTACTAGACATAATAAATGAATTCAATAAAGTAGCAGGATACAAAATTAATATTCAGAAATCAGTGGCAGTTCTATACAGCAATAATGAACTATTAGAAACAGAAACTAAGAAAAGCAATCCCATTTATTATTGCAACAACAATGAAAAATAAGGTACCTTGGAGTAAATTTAACCAAGAACATAAAAGACCTGTACTTGGAAACCTATAGGACATTGAAGAAAGAATTTGAGGAAGATAAAAATAAGTGGAAGCATATACCGGGTTTATGGATTGGAAGAATTAACATACTTCCCAAACCAATCAACACAATTCTTATTAAAATATCAATGGCATATTTCTCAGATCTTGAATAAATATTCCAAAAATTTATGTGGAACCATAAAAGACTCTGAATAGACTCAGCAATCTTGAGAAAGAGAAACAAAGTTGGAGGTATCACAATACCTGATATCAAACTATAGGAACAGGCAATAGAAATCAAAACAGCCTTGTAGTGGCATAAGAACACAGAACAGAAAATCCCAGTCAACCCACACCTTTATAATCAATTAATATTTTATAAAGGAGACAAGAGCATACAATGTGTTAAAGAGAGTCTCTTCAATAAATGGTGTTGGGAAAATTGGACTGGTATGTACAAAAAAGTGAAACTAGACCACCAACTTATACCATACACATGAATAAACTTACAATGAATAAAAGACTTAAATATAAGTCACAAAACCATAAAAACCCTAAAAGGAATTATAGACAGTAAAATCTCAGACATTTCTTCTAGCAAGATATTTTTTTAAATCCTTACCCCAAAATATGTTTTTATTGATTTTAGAGGAAGAGGAAGGGGAAAGAACAGAGAGAGAGAGAAACATCCATTAGTTGCCTCCCCAGGGATTCAATCTGGAACATGGGTGTGTGCCCTTACCGAGAATTTAACCTGTGACCTTTTGGTGCATGGGGCAATGTTCAACAAACTGAGCCACTCTGGCCAGGGTTCTCCTACCTATGTTTTTTGCTAATATGTCTCCTAGGGCAAGGAAATAAAGGAGAAAATAATCAGATGGGGCTACATCAAACTAAAAAGCTTCTGCAAAGCAAAGAAACCATCAACAAAATGAAAAGGGAACCTAATGTATGGGAGAACATATTTGCCAATGGTACATCTGATAAGGGATTCATTTCCAAAATATACAAAGAACTTATACAACTCAACACCAAGAAGACAAGTAATCCAGTTCCCGATCAGGGCACATACCTGGGTTGTGGGCTCGATCCCCAGTGTGGGGAATGCAGGAGGCAGCTGATTGATGATTTTCTCTAATCATTGATGTTTCTCATATGGAATATCATTACATTGCTTCTCATATTCAAGGTTTAATACTAAAATACTAATTTCAAATCTATAATTTAGTTTGTGTTTAAGCCAATCTGCTAACCAGGATATATATAAGTGATACAAAATAAAAGATTAAGATTATTTAAAAATTTAGTATTCTATGTTCTTCAAGAACACTTTATAAAAATTGAATAATTTAATTGTTTTTATTTTTAATAAAGGTAAGATACCAAGATCACATTGTTACATTCACATAATTTGTTAGATATAATACAAATGTAGTTTACTAGAAAAGGACACATAATTGTAATAGTTTGTTTATCTTCTATTTATTATCATTATTGAAGGTTTTCTCCTCTAATATGAGAGGTTTTCACTTAAAAAGAGGCTTAAAGAAAGTCATTTTTAAAGAGTGACTTGATGCACAGCTCAATTGGATGAGAACAGTATACATTTAATACTAATAAAGTTGTAAATTCTAAATGTTGCATGTTAATTTGAAGTGATTTTTCAGGAGATTTTGTCAACATTAGATTCCATTGGAAACTATCTCAGAAGCTTTTTGCTATTCATTTGAGATAAAGTTTATTTTAGAAAGTTGTCTAATATTATTATGATTCAGGGTTTAAATGTTGGTTTTGTAAGATTGTGTGTGTGTGTGTGTGTGTGTGTGTGTGTGTGTGTGTTTGGCATACTTAGAGCTGTGTCCTGGAATTGGTGCCCAAACAATGTTAAGCTGGTATGAGCTGTTTATGTCACTGAGTAAAATTAGATACACGCCTGCTGCTAGTAGGAGGAGATGAAACATGAGACAGGCCAAACACTTAAGAGCCTTTTCTTTCAGGCATAATTGGTGAAGCCTGAATCGTTCACTCTCCTCCTGCAACTGATGGAAACGTTTGAAACATTCTGTCTCTGGTAGAGCTTGAACTGGTTGCAAGCAATTTAAGGTAAGCAATCATTTTTTACTTGTATTTTATATAATTACAATGTACAATTAAAAACCAAATAGAGGCAAGACTTCTTGATTTTTTTTCCTCAAAAGGTGACATAATAATTAATAAATTAAATTTAAAATGTTGATTAAGTTCATTTCAAATGATTATTAAATATCAACAAAATGTGGTTAACTTCTATTTAATATCATTTAAGTTATTGTGATTACTAATATGCTATGTATTTTAGTATAATTTATATTCCTAATATTTTAATTTGTAGAATACCATGATAGCATATTTATATATTATCAAGCATTAAATTGTAAACTGTGGTTAATCTACATAAGATATTGTCTTTAAGATCACCTATTTCTAATTCTATTCTTAAATTTTTTGGTGAAATTACATTGGCTTTACATTTTGTCTATAGTTTTGTTACAGACATTAAAAACAGACTAATATTAATGAGGACAAAAGTCATTTGATAAATTGGAAATAAGCAAAACACCAACTTCAGCTTCCTAACTATTCTTGGAATGAAAGAAGGAGGATGATTTCTCCCCCAAATCTGGAGATAAATAAATTGTTGTTCATAATATATATCTCAAAAAAGTAAATGTAAGTAGGGTAAAATATAAACTTGTGCTATGCTATGGCTTACTAAAGTTGTCAGTTCTTTCTTTGTGTTCCCTAAGTTAATATGGGGCAATCCAAAAACAAGTTTTTAAAGGAAGACATACAGAAAGATAATAAGGGAAACTATAACTCAACTGGCTGAAAAATTTGTCAGCAGGATGAGTAACTTACTAGTACAAAATGAACTATAAAATGCACTATGTTTATCTTTTGCTTATTTTCTTGGGAACATTTTGTGGAGATAGGTACAAAAAGGCACACTTATGAAGTTTCAAAACTAATGGCTCAAGTTGGTGTTGGTTTTATAGGTTCTAGAATTTATCTAAGGTTTTCTTTTAAACTCAAATGAAAACATTTCCAAAAGATGTTGACTAAGCTTGCAGTTGAAATGCTGAAATTAATATTGCTCCATATTGTCCTTTAAAAAATATACTTTCTATTTATTAAATTAAATTTATATTATGTAATATATGTAAATCAAATAATAATGGAAAATTATGATTTGGTTTAATCTTGCATACTTTGTAGGACCTGTGGTTCTCCTCTGCTCCCTGTTCTACTTGGCTCATTGCAGCCCCTTGCTGCTTCTCAACTGAGTCCACCATTGCTGTGGCTTCCTAGTAAGATGGAAATAACTACAGTCTTGAGTATGATTCTACTACTTTTCCATTCCTTCAGAGCCTGCCTCTGTCCTCAGAACCTGCTTTTATGTTTCTGTCTATCCTTCCTTCTCCTCTTATTTTTAGCCTGGTCAGCACTTGTCTAGCTTTATCATTCTCTGGACCAACCACAGGGACTGATTATTCTATGATGTTTTCATGAGTATTGAAGAATTCCTCACCCCCTATATTTACCATTTCAGACTCAAACTTCATTTTTAATTTTACATGTTATTATGCTATAGATGATTTTATGGGAAAATTGATATAGGAGTATTTAGTAAATTTAATAATTTGCAAATATATCAAAATTTCTCTCAAACTCTCAGCATAACTTCAATATAACTGTTGTGCAGTGTACCACTGATAAGAAATGAGACCAGAGATTTCAAGGAGGTCTCTCTTATGCCCAAAGGGATTTGTGCATCAGCCTAAAGCAGTGGGGATCCATTTGAGTATTTACAACAGAAAAATAGCAGGAACATATTTTTTGGAAAGTCACTCAGGTTACCAAGGAGAGTGGATTTCCATCAGAGGAGGGAGACAGGAAGAGTTGTAAAAAGTCAAAAAATTGCCTCAGCTGAGGATTGGGAAATGGAACACAAGAGAGAACTAGGAGGAAGTCATTGCCATGAAGATGGGCACCTTAAAACCTAACCTCACCTTTGTGACTTTTAACTCTATCGTAAACATTCTCAATTAATTTTACTTGTGAAACATCTGAAAAGCATGAAGAGGAAGTGATTACAACTTTAGGCTGTGGAGTCAGACTGCCACTTTCTAGCTATATGACTTTGTGTGAATTAATTGCTCTCTGTCTCAGTTTCCTCATTTGTAAAAAGGAGGATAATGACAGTATCTACCTCCTAAAGTTATTATGAGTGTCAAATTCAGTTCATATAAACATTTAGGAAGTGTCTGACTTCTTGGTAAACAGCAGCTCCCCCTCCTCCTCTTCCTTTTCCTCCTCCTCATCATAACCACCACTATCACCACCACCACCATCATCAACAGCAAGGCAACATATAACCTTTTATTCCCATTCTCACTAATAGGGAGGTCAGAAAAGAACATGAGAATGGTGAGTGGTCAGGATTTGTAACCTGCTTCTCCAGACCCCCTAAGAAAGCACATGGGCCCTATCTAGGCAGGAGATTCTAGGGTGAGGCTATTTCTGCTCCAGCAGAGAACATTCTCCACATACTAATATGTGATGGCTGCTGAGGAGGAAAATGTGCATTCCAGAATACAAATAGAAAACCTTCTCTGACATTCTCACCAACTGACTGAAAGAAAATCCTTAATGGTATTTATGAAGAAGAAAAAAATCAAATGACTGTTAAAGTTTCCTAAACATGTTAGATCTTAATGAAAAATTTATGTAAAATATTCTAAGGTGTTAATCTCAGTAAAACATAAACTTGTGCTGTCCCCTTATTGGAATGGTTTGAATGGGTTTTCCTCACAACATTTGCAAATCACTTTAAATCATCACATTCTGATCCTGACTACAAGAATAAAAGTGAAACATGGTGCTGAAGTCCTCTGAAACTTTAAAAAAAACTGTCAAAGCAATCAGAAAATTGCATATACACTGCATTTGATAAGAAAACTAATTATGTATACTTCAAGAATTTCTTTTTGCTTTAAATCTTTTATATAGAGACTTGCAACTAAAAAAGGAAGCTCAGCTTGGTTGATAAATGTAAACAACTTTTTTCTTAAAATTTGCTTTTAATTTTGTGTATTTTTCATAGTTAGGATTTAGTTTAATATTATTTTTAGGGACTGGGAAAATTGAGGTTTTGAGGGAAGGAAAGGGAGATTATAGTTGGTTTGACTGAAAATTTCAGCTTTAGTTATAAAACTCCAAAGACTTAATAAACTAGATGACAGGCCTTTTGTGACTTGCACCAATATGGAACCAAACCACCCTGAAACCACACTTGTTTTTTTCCCCTCCCCTGTAGGTTGGTCATAGGGATACCCCTCTATGGCCAGAGGATGAGATAGGGGAGAGGTGTCAGAGAATTAGTGGTGGGTGACATGGAACTATGAGTCATCTCAATATGCATATTTTTATTGTTGACAGTATTACAAATATCCCTCATTTTCCTCCCCTTTGCCTTCCTCCACCAGCCCCCACCACTCCCCAGGCCTTCACCACATTATTGTTTGTATTGCTATGCATATATGTTCTTTGGTTAATCTCTTCCCTTTCAACCCAACCCTCTTCCATCTGAGGCCTTTTAGTCATTTTTTGTATCCATGCTTCTGTTTCTTTTTGTTCATCAGTTTATTTTATTCATTAGATTCCACAAAATAAGTGAGATCATGTGATGTTGTTCTTTCTCTGCCCAGCTTATTTTGCTTAGCATAACAATCTTCAGGTCTATCCATGCTGTTGCAAGGGGTAAGAGATCCTTCTTTTTTTACAGGTGCATAATATTTCATTGTGTAAATATACCATAGCATTTAAAAAAATCTTTATTGTTGAGAGTATTAAAGATGTACCCCCTTTTCCCTCCATTGCTCCACTCCATCCAGATTCCACTCTGCCCAGGCCTTCATCATCCTATTGTCTGTGTCCATGGGTTATGCATATAAGATCTTTGGCTAATCTCATCCTGCCCTCTTCCCCCTTACCTCTAAGATTCTTCAGTCTGCTTCATGTTTCCATGCCCCTAGTTCTATTTTATTCTTAAGTTTATCATGTTCATTAGATTACTTGTTCATTTATTTTGATTTTTAGATTCAGTTGTTGATAGATATGTATTTATTGCCATTTTATTATTTATATCTTTCCCCCCCTTCTTTTTAAAGAAGACCACTTAACATTTCATGTAATACTGATTTAATGATGATGAACTCCTTTACTTTTTCTTTTCTGGGAAGCACTTTATCTGACCTTTAATTCTAAATTATAGCTTTGCTAGGTAGAGTAATTTTGGTTGTAGGTCCTTGCTTTTCATCACTTCGAATATTTCTTGCCAATCCCTTCTAGCCTTCAGAGTTCCCTTGTAGGTAACTAACTGCTTTTAAGATTCTCTCTTTGTCTTTAACCTTTAGCATTTTAATTATGATGTGTCTTGGTGTAGGCCTCTTTGGGTTCCTCTTGTTTGGGACTTTCTGTGCTTCCTGGACTTGTATGTCTATTTCTTTTACTAAGTAAGGGAAGTTTTCTGTCATTATTTTTTCAAATAGGTTTTCAATTTCTTGCTCCCTCTCTTCGCCTTATGGCACCCCCAGGATGAGAATGTTAATACGCTTGAAGTTGTCCCAGAAGCTCCTTACACTATATTTATATTTTTAAATTCTTTTTTCTTTTTTCTCTTCTGATTGTTTCTTGCTTCCTCCTATTCCAAATTGCTGACTTGATTCTTAGTGTCCCCTCTCTACTGTTGATTCCCTGTAAATTATTCTTCATTTTAGTTAGTGTTTAATTTCTGACTGGTCCTTTTTTTATGTCATTGATGTTCTCTCTAAGTTCCTCAAAGTTGTCACTAAGATCCTTAAAGATCTAATTAAGTTCCTTGAGCATACTTATAACCATTGTTTTGAACTCTGTATCTAGTAGTATATTTGCTTCCATTTCATTTAGTTCTTTTTCTGGAGATTTCTTCTGTTCTTTCATTTGTGACATGTTTCTTTGTCTCTGCATTTTGGCTGTTTCTCTGTGTTTGTTTCTATGTATTAGGTAGAGCTTCTATGTCTCCTGGAATTGGTAAAGTGGCCTTGTGTAGTAGGTGTCCTATAGGGCCCAGTAGCACAGCCTACCCATTCACCCGACCTGGGCACTCTAGGTGTACCCCTGTGTGGGCTGAATATACTGTGCTATTGTAGTTGAGCCTTGCTTGCTTTTGGTATCCCTGGGAGGGATTTACTCCCAGGCCAATTGGCTGTGCAGACCAGCAGCAACTACAGTGGAAGAGCTGCTGTGTAGGAGACACCCCTGTGGAGTAGTACTTGCTTCAGTTGGGCTTCTGCAGTCTCCAAATCTGTCCTTTGAGTGTGTTACTCATGAAGGTGGTACGGTTTAATCTGATGTAGTTTGAAGCTGATCACCAGGTTCACTGGCTCTGAGGTATCCCAGGAGGTGCAAAGTCAGCCAGTGCCTATGCTCTGCCTGGAGCCACCCAGCATAAGCTACAGAGTTATCTGCAGATGGCTGCTACTTGTGTTGGGCTTAGAGGGGCCCAGGAGAAGCCACGCTGTGAACAAGTGGTGGGGCTAGGGCCTCTTATTGAGAGGTATGGAGCATGCTGAGGACAGCTGCCGCTTCTTTGAGAGATTTTAGAAAAGTATGAAGCCTGAGCCAGGATAGGCTATTCATATGGAAAAACCATTGCAAACAGCCTAGGTGGGGTTGCAAATCAGGTGGGTGGGGTCTCAGAGAGTCACCAGAACAAGGTGAACTGTGTGATTCAAGTTGATGGAAACTCAGATATGGTGCCTACCAGTCAGCTCTGTGGTGGGGAGGTCTCAGCATAGGAATAATGACCTCTGCCAGAACATTTTTCTGAGAGAAAGCTGCCCCCAGTTCGTGCCCTGATGCCACACAATTTAGTGTATTGATCTAGGGTTTCCTTTTCTCTACATCCTTGCTAGCACTTGTTATTTGTTGATTTATTGATGGTAGCCATTCTGGCAAGGGTGAGGTGATACCTCATTGTAGTTTTGATTTGTACCTCTCTGATGATGAGTGATGTTGACCATTTTTTTTTTCATATGTCTCTTGGCCATCTGTATATCCTCTTTAAAGAAGTATCTGTTCAAGTCTTTGCCCATTTTTAATTGGATTGTTTGTCTTCCTTGTGTTGAGTTGTATGAATTCTTTATATGTTTTAGAAATGAACCCCTTATTAGATATATAATTGTCAAATATGTTCTCCCGTACAGTGGGCTGCATTTTCATTTTGTTGATGGTTTCTTTTGCTGTGCAGAAGCTTTTTATTTTTATGTAGTCCCATTTGTTTATTTTCTCATTTGTTTCCCTTGCCCTAGGAGACATATTAGCAAACATATTACTACAAGAGATGTCTGAGCTTTTGCTGCCTATAATTTCTTCTAGGATATTTATGGTTTCATGGTTTACATTTAAGTCTTTTATCTCTTTTGAGTCCATGCTTGTGTATGGTGTAAGATGGTGGTCTAGTTTCATTTTTTTTTTTTTTCACTTGTACCTGTCCCATGCACTCTTATGCTCACTGCAGTATTATTTACAACTAGAGGCCCGGCGCAGGTTCAGTCCCTAGGCCTGGCCTGAGATCAGGGCCATCTTCCCTGGCTGCTGGCAGCTGGCCCCGCCACCCGCCGCCACCCATTCCCGGTTCCCCATTTGCCATTGGGCGATGAGGTTGGCTGGAAGGCCCCTGCAGGCTGGGGGCAGCTCCTGCATTGAGTGTCTGCCCCCCTGGTGGTCAGTGTGCATCACAGTGACTGATTGTTCCGCCGTTCATCTCTCAGATGATTAGTGACTTTGAGCATGTTTTTATATGTCTCTTGGCCTTCCTTCTGTCTTCTTTTGAAAAGCTTCTATTTAGGTCCATTGCCCATTTTTTGATTGGGTTGTTTAACTTCCTTTTGTTTAGTTGTATGAGTTCCCTGTAAATGTTGGAGATTGAACCCTTATCAGTGATAATATTGGCAAATATGTTCTCCCATGCAGTGGGGTTTCTTGTTGTTTTGTTGATGGTTTCTTTTGCTGTGCAGAAG
>NW_005371082.1:161427-166877 GCF_000412655.1 Myotis brandtii | reverse complement strand
GCACCGCACCTCCTCTGAGTCTCGGTATGCTTTTCTCTTTCCTTCTAGTTGTAGAAATTCCACTCAGCCAGCCTTCCTGTGGTTCTGGATGATGTCCATTATGTCTTTTAGTTGTATTTTTGAAGTGGTTGTGCGAGGCAGCAATCTCCGGTGTTTACCTATGCCACCATCTTGGTTTCTCCTCGCTGTTGGTATTTTAATGGGGAGTGCATTGAATCTATAGATTGCTTTGGGTAGTATGGACATTTTGATGATGTTGATTCTACCAATCCATGAACACGGTATGTTCTTCCACCTGTTTATGTCTTCCTCTATCTCTTTTTTCAGTGTCCTGTAGTTTTCCACATATAGGTCTTTTACCTCCTTAGTTAAGTTTATTCCTAGGTATCTTAATTTTTTTGGTGCTATGGTAAATGAGATTGCTTCTTTAGTCTCTCTTTCTGTAAGTTCATTATTGGTGTATAGAAATGCCATAGATTTCTTGGTGTTTATTTTGTACCTGCTACATTGCCGAATTCATTTATTAAATCTAGTAATTTTTTGATGGAGTCTTTAGGGTTTTCTATGTACAGTATCATTTCATCTGCGAATAAGGACATTTTACTTCTTTTTTTCCAATTTGGATTCCTTTTATTTCTTCTTCTTGTCTGATTGCAATGGCTAGTACTTCCAGTACTATGCCAAACAGGAGTGTTGAGAGTGGGCATCCCTTTCTTGTTTCTGTTCTTAGGGGAAATAGTATTAGTTTTTGCCCATTGAGTATGATGTTGGCTGTGGGTTTGTCATATATGGATTTTATTATGTTGAGGAATGATCCTTCTATTCCCACCTTGCTGAGAGTTTTTATCAAGAAAAGTTGTTGGATTTTGTCAAATGCTTTTTCTGCATCAATTGATATGACTATGTGATTTTTGTCTTTCAATTTGTTTATGTGATATACCACATTTATTGATTTGCGAATATTGTACCATCCTTGTATCCCTGGGATAAATCCTACTTGGTCATGGTGGTGTATGATCTTTCTGATGTATTGCTGGATCCGATTTGCTAGAATTTTGTTGAGGATTTTGACATCTATGTTCATGAGGGATATTGGCCTGTAATTCTCTTTCATTGTGTTGTGTTTATCTGGTTTTGGTATTAGGGTGATGCTGGCTTCATAGAATGAGCTTGGAAGTGTTCCTTCCTCCTGAAACTTATGGATAGTCTGAAGAGGATAGATTTTAGTTCTTCCTTGAATGATTGGTAAAACTCCCTTGTGAAACCGTCTGGCCCTGGGCTTTTGTTTGCTGGAAGCTTTTTGATGACTGCTTCAATTTCTTCCACAGTTATTGGCTTATTAAGATTTTTAGATTCTTCCTGATTGAGTTTTGGAAGGTTGTATTTTTCTAGGAATGTTTCCATTTCATCGAGGTTGTCCAGTTTGTTGGAGTAGAGATGTTTGTAGTATTTTTTGACAATCCTTTGTATATCAGTCGGGTCTGTTGTTACTTCACCTCTTTCATTTCTGATTTTGTTTATTTGGGTCCTTTCTCTTTGTTTCTTGGTGAGCCTGGCTAGAGGTTCATCAATCTTGTTTATCCTTTCAAAGAACCACCTCTTGGTTTCATTGATTTTTGTATTGTTTTTTTGGTCTCTATGTCATTTATTTCTGCTCTAATCTTTATTATTTCCTTCCCTCTGCTCACTCTGGGCTTTTCTTGTTGCTCTCTTTCTAATTCTTTAAGTTGTAGAGTTTACTACCATTTTTTCTTGTTTTTTGAGGTAGGCCTGTAGAGCTATAAACTTCCCTCTCAGGACTGCTTTCATTGTGTCCCATAGGTTTTGGATTGTTGTGTTTTCATTGTCATTAATGTCCAGGATGTTTTTAATTTCTTCTTTGATCTCATTGGTAACCCAATCAATATTTAATAACATGCTATTCAGCTTCCAAGTGTTTGAGTATTTTGGGTTGTTTTTATTGTAGTTTATTTCTAACATTATGCCATCGTGGTCTGAGAAGAAGCTTTTTATGATTTCAATCTTCTTGAATTTGGGGAGACTTTGCTTGTGACCCAATATGTGGTCTATTTTTGAATATGTCCCATGAGCACCTGAGAGGAATGTATATTCCATGGCTTTGGGGTGAAGTGTTCTGAAGATGTCAATTAAGTCCATCTGATCTAGTGAGTCATTTAGGATTGCTGTTTCTTTGCTGATTGTTTGTCTAGCGGGCTTATCCAGTGGTGTCAGTGGTGTATTAAAGTCCCCTACTATGATTGTATTGTTGTCGATCTCTCCTTTGATATCTTCCAGGAGTTTTTTTATGAATTTGGGTGCTCCTGCATTGGGTGCATATATGTTTACCAGGGTTATATCTTCTTGTTGTATTGATCCCTTTAGTATTATGAAGTGGCCTTCCTTATCTCTGGTTATGGCCTTCACTTTGAGATGTATTTTGTCCGATATAAGTATTGCTACCCCAGCTTTCTTTTCCTTTCCATTTGCGTGAAAGATATTTTTCCATCCCTTCACTTTCAGTCTGTGTGAGTCCCTTCTAATGAGGTGGGTCTCTTGTAGACAGCAGATGTATGGGTCATGTTTTTTTATCCATTCAGCCACTCGATGTCTTTTGGTTGGAGCATTTAGTCCGTTTACATTTAAAGTTATTATTGAAAGGTACTTGTTTGTAGCCATTTCTTTTTTTGTGTGTGTGGCTGTTTTCTTTCTGAGCTTGTTATTTCTTCTTTTTACACCAGTCCCTTTAGCATTTCTTGCATGGCTGGCTTGGTGGTGATAAACTCCCTTAGCCTTTTTTTGTCTGTGAAGCTTCTTATTTCCCCTTCAATTTTGAATGATAGCCTTGCTGGATAGAGTATTCTTGGATTCAGTCCTTTGCTTTGCATCACTTTGTAGATTTCTGTCCATTCTTTTCTGGCCTGATGTGTTTCTGTTGAGAAATCATTTGATAATCTAATGGGAGATCCCTTGTATGTAACTTTCCGTCTCTCTCTTGCAGCCTGTAAGATTCTCTCTTTGTCCTGAACATTTGCCATGGTAATTATGATGTGTCTTGGTGTGGGTCTTTTCGGATTCACCTTGTTTGGGACTCTCTGGGCTTGTGTGACTTTTTTCTTCCCCACCTCAGGGAAGTTTTCTGATATTATTTCTTCGAATAGGTTTTCTAATCCATGTTCATCTTTCTGTTGTTCTGGCACCCCTATTATTCGTATGTTGTTTCGTTTCATGTTGTCCCAAAGCTCCCTTAGGCTCTCCTCCTGTCTTTTAATTTTTTTCTCCATTTGCAGTATAGTTTGGGTGTGTTTTGCTTCCTTGTCTTCTAATTCACTAATTCGGTCCTCCGCTTCTCCTAGTCTACTGTTGATACTTTCAATGGAGTTTTTTATGGCAGCTATATCACTCTTCATTTCTTCTTGGGCCTTACTTAAGTTGTTGATTTTTTCATCTGTTTCTTCTAGCTTCTTGCATATGGTATTGAATTTTTCATCTGATTCTTCTAGCTTCTTGCATATGGTATTGAATTTTTCATCTGATTCTTTGTTCCTCTTCCTGTTGTTCTGGCACCCCTATTATTTGTATGTTGCTTCGTTTCATGTTGTCCCATAGCTCCCTTAGGCTCTCCTCCTGTCTTTTAATTTTTTTCTCCAATTGCAGTTCAGTTTGGGTGTGTTTTGCTTCCCTGTCTGTTAATTCGCTAATTTGGTCTTCCGCTTCTCCTAGTCTACTGTTGAAACTTTCCTTGGTGTTTTTTATTGCAGCTATATCACTTCTTGATTCTGACATAAGTTGTTGATTTTTTCATCCATTTCTTCTTGATTCTTACATAAGTTGTTGATTTTTTCCTTCATCTGGTTTATGAACTCTAGGACCCTTATTCTGAATTCTTTTTCTGATGTATTGCATGTCTCTGTTTCACTTAGCTGCTTTCCTGGTGATATCTCCTTTTCTTTCCTTTGGGGGCTTCTTTGTCTACCCATGTTTGATCTCACCGACAGATCTAGATGTTGAGTTGTTCAGGGGCTGCTTCTTGGGTGGCAGTGGCTCCTCGGGCTGTGGTTGCTCCTTGGGCATTTGCAGTAGCAGCTGCTCCTCAGTTGGCAGCTGCTCCTCTGGTGGGTGCTGTTCGCAGCCGTGTTGGCTCCTCTGGCTGGTGTGGGGAGGCTTCTCGCACAGCTGCTTTTCCTCAGACAGAGGGTGTGCTGATCACGAGGCTGCTGTTCCTTGGATGGGGGTGGGCTACATGCAGCTGCTACTCCTTGGACTGGGGCGGACTGCTGACATGGCTGCTGTTCCTTGGATCGTGGCTGGCTGTATGCTGCTGCTGTTCCTCTGCTGGGGCAGGCTGCTTGTGTGGCTACTGCTCCTTGGACAGCGGCAGGTTGATTGCAGGGCTGCTGTTCCTCGGACAGGGGTAGGCTGCTCGCACGGCTGCTGCTCTTCGGATGGGAGATGGGCTGCTTGCATGGCTGCTGCTCCTCAGACAGAAGTGAGCTGCACGAGTGGCTGCTCCTCCTCAGATGGGGCCAGGCCACTCACCCGGCTGCTGCTCGTTGGACAGGTGCATGCTGTGTGTGGCTCTGCTCCTCGGACTGGTGCAGGCTGTGCAGGGCTGCCTTTCCTTGGACGTGGGCGGTCTGCTCGTGTGGCTGCTGCTCCTCCTACTAGGGTGGGCTGCTGCTGCTCCTCGAATGGGGATGGGCTGCTTGTGGAGCTGCTCACACAGCTGCTTCTCTTTGGATTGGGGCAGGCTGCTCATTTGGCTGCTGCTGCGTGGACGAGGGCAGGTTGCTTCCGCAGCTGCTGTTTCTCGGACTGGTGCAGGGCGCAGGCTGTGCGCAGCTGCTCTTCTTCAGATGGGGGCGGGCTGCACGGGGCTGCTGCTCCTCAGCCGTGGGCAGAATGCTCGTGCAGCTGCTGCTCCTCAAATGGGGCGGGCTGTCGCGTGGTTGCTGCTCCTGGGACAGGGGAGTGGGCTGCTCTCACAGCTGCTGCTCCGTGGACAGGGGCAGACCACGTGAGGCTGCTGCTCTTAGGCCTGGGGAGGGCTGCTCACGGGGCTGATGTTCCTTGGACAGGAGCAGGCTGCTCACGTGTCTGCTGCTCGTGTGGTTGTAGTGCCCTGGACTAAAGTGTTTGCCGGTCAGAGGGGAGCGTGCTTCAGAACCCACAGGAGCCTGTGCCCGGGGTGGCTGGAGACCCGAGGTAGCAGGTCCCTGGCAGTGGTGGCTGTAGAGTCCCAGGTGTTACCTGAGGGCACCCTGGGTGGGGGTGAGGCTGGGCTCTCAGTTACATCAGCTCTCCCCTTTGAAAAGGCGAGGCCTCTGAAGAAGAGCTGGCCTCCTGCTACTGTTTGCAATGGTAGCAGAGGCTGCCTAGTTAGGCTAGCTCAGTTAGCCTGCCCCCGAAGGTCCTGCGGGGTCTAACTGTGCCACACACACACACACACACAC
>NW_005371082.1:159047-161031 GCF_000412655.1 Myotis brandtii | reverse complement strand
ATATATATATAGAGAGAGAGAGAGAGAGAGAGAGAGAGAAAGAAAATACCACAGAACCAATACATAAATCAAACAAATACAAACACCAAACACCCAGCAAAGAGGGTGGGGGCAGAATCTGTAGAGGCTGAGGTAATATACAGAAAATAAGGTTAAGAATTGGATAAATATTGGGAGGACCTCAATTCAGTATAGAGGAAGTAGAAAAGGAATGAGTGGATAAGAAGAGAAAGAGGAGAACAAAATAATATATTTACAAAAAAATTGATTTAAAAAATGGTATAAAAATAGAAAATAGCAAGTAAAAATAAAATAAAATGGAATGATGGAAAAATAATGTGAAAAGAAATAGAAAATAAAGCAACAAACAAAAAAAGGAAAACAAAAAAAAAGCAAAACAAAGAGCTAACAAAATAATAATAAAAAATAAAAATGAAAAATTGAAATGTCGTTTCTTTGGCTGGCTTAGGATTCCAGTCTTCTGGAATGTCTGCGATTTTTTTTTTCTGTTGCTGGGACTTAAGGCCTCTCTATAGGCCAGACCCTGTGGACTCCCAGGGACTATTCAGATTTTTTTAATTCTTTGTACCATTCAGGGTGGAATCTGGGTGTGGCTGTATTCGTTGCCTGGAAACTGGAGGGAGGGGCTATATCTTCAGGAGAAAATGGTGCCCAGTCCTGGGCTCAGGCGTGACTCAGCACTCAATTTGCTGCCACCTCTCCTGGACCCCCTCATCTCCCCAGCTTCTCCCCAGACTCCACTTGTCCACACCTTCTCCCGCACCTCAGCATGGGTGAGTGTCAATATCCGAAATGTCCTATGAACAGGGTTCAGTGAAAAAAAAAACAAATGCCGGCCACAGAAACGGGAAAGACCGAGTCTCTGTGAGCTCCTCTTACCGGCACTGCATGGTCTGGTCATCCCTTCAGGCTGCTCCCTCTGGGCTCAGTGTTGCGTGATTATGGAACCCAGATCTTGAATCCCCCAGCGCCAACAGTCCTGTGAATCTCCTTTCCATAGTCAGAGGCTGTGCCTGTACCAAGGGACACGGCTGGGTGCCGCGCGGTTTCCCTCTGACCCTCTGGGCTCAGAGATCTGGCAAACTTTCCTGCCCAGATCCCTGGTTTTTACCTTTCCAGGGGAACTCTGCCTTCCCGAGCTGCAAACTGTCTCACCAGCTGAGTCTCCTTCACCAATTTGGGGTAGATGTTATTCGTTTCAGCTGCTCATTCTATTTTCTCCAGGAGAAGCCTTGGGACACGTCGGCCTATTCCGCCACCATCTTGTCTCTCCCTAGGTGTATGATTTTTGTCCAGTCTCTTCCCACACCCCCCAAACCCCCTTCCCCGAGAATTGTCTCAGTCCACTCCCTTTCTATGCCCCTGCTTCTATTCTATTCACCAGTTTATTCTGTTCATCAGATTTTTATTCACTTGTTGATAGATACGTATTTGTTGTCACTTTGTTGTTCATAATTTTTATCTTTACCTTTTTCTTCTTCTTCCTCTTCTTAAAGAATACTCTTCAGCATTTCATATAATACTGGTTTGGCAGTAATGAACTCCTTTAGCTTTTCCTTATCTGTGAAGCTCTTTCTCTGACCTTCAATTCTGAATGATAGCTTTCCTGGGTAAAGTGATCATGGTTGTAGGTTCTTGCTATTCATCACTTTGAATATTTCTTGCCACTCCCTTATGGTCTGCATAGTTTCTGTTGAGAAATGAGAAACTTTTTTTCTCTTACTGCTTTTAATATTCTCTCTTTGTCTTTTGCCCTTGGGATTTTAATTATGATGTGTCTTGGCGTGGTCCTCTTTGGATTCCTTTTGTTTGGGGTTCTCTGCGCTTCCTGGACTTGTAAGTCTATTTCTTTCACCAGGTAGGGGAAGTTTTCTGTCATTATTTCTTCAAATAGGTTTTCAATATCTTGCTCTCTCTCTTCTTCTGGCACCCCCATAATTCAGATGTTGGTACGCTTGAAGTT
>NW_005371082.1:154979-158300 GCF_000412655.1 Myotis brandtii | reverse complement strand
CCTGAGGCTACCCAGCAGGAGCTATGGAGAGATTCCTCTTATTTGTTTGGGGTTTGGAGGTGCCCAGATGAGGCCCAGCTGTGAAGCAATGCAAGCTGCTTTGGGGCCTTGGACCTTCTTTTGGAAGTTATGGGTCTCTCTGATTCAGCTGCAGTTTGTTAGGTAATTTTCAGGTTGTGGAAGCTCCATTTTCTAGCGTCCAGTGTTTCAGGTTGAGAGAAGGTCCAGGTGAGAGTTAACCTGATCTATTAAAGAGCAGATGGAGAACTGTGAGCAAAAGACAGATGGTAGTAAAGGAAGCTGAAGACTTAAGCAAAGGCCCTTTGTGTAGGGTCTGGTAGGTGATGGAGGAGTTTGGATATTCAGTGTGGAGAAAACCTATTGAAAAGTTTGAAACAATTGAGTGACAGGAGCTTACATTTTACTCTTTGCTACTGAGTAGAGAATGATTACTAGAGGGGAAAAAGACAAGGGAAGGCTTCGCAGTAGTGCAGAAGAGAGTTCCTGCTGGCTTGAAGTTGTGTGATAGCAATGAAAATGGAGAGGAGTAGACAGGTTTGTGACATATGTTGAAGAACCAGTTGGTAAGAACTGCTTATGCGGAACTTGAAGAGAAGAGAAGCAAGGATGATTTCTGCGACTTTGATGGCAGTAACTGTGAGGATGATAGTGAACTTTCTCATATAAGGAAGACAGAACAAGTTCAAAGAGATGAATCAATAAATAGTGCCCATATGACATCTTTAAACATTTAGTTTTTGCATAACATAGATTGTCAGTCCTGAGTATTTATAAATACTATGTGATGAATGCACAATTTTACGGAATCAGTTAGAACCTGGGAAAATGTCTATTGCTAAAATGGAAAGAGATTTAAATAATTATTTTAGACCATGATTTATTTAAAAAAAAGATACCTCCAAAACATTCCTAAAAATACATGCATAACTTTTCACACACATACACAAAAACCTCAGAGAAGAATATTTTATATTCTAATTCATCATTTTACTACATTTACAAGCAGAAAAGTCTTAATAATTTCCAGTTTTAATTTTATATATTAAAACCACTTTCTTTTTTTCTTTGCATAAAGGAAAAAAATGAGTAATTTTAAAAAATCTCTTCATAGAGTTAAAATTGTTACTAAAACACCCACTTAAAATAAGAAATATTTGTAAACATTTATACTCATACATGTTTTGATTTTTCTGGAACTAAGACAATTCTTGGAAACTTAACTATAGACCAACGTTAGTGTGGTAAGTATCTTATAAAGAGCCTTTTTAATTCTGAGTAACTTGGTAACTGAAAAAAGTCAATTTAATTATTTGGAAAAAAATTATTTATTTATTTATTTATTGTTAATCCTCACCCGAGGGTGTTTTTCCATGGAATTTTAGAGTGAATGGAAGGGAGGAATGGTGGGAGGGGAGAGAGATTAACATCGATGTGAGAGAGATACATCAATTGGTGGTCTTCTGCATGTGCTCCTACCAGGGCCAGGGATCAAACCTGCAACCCAGGTACATGCCATTGACCAGGAATTGAACCTAAGACCCTTCAGTCTATGGGCTGATGCTCTAACAACAGAGCCACACCAACCATGGCTGGATTCTATTTTTTAGAAAACATGTAGGTGCCAGCTTGATTTTCCTCTCACCAAACCTTTTAAGAACTTGGTAATTTAATTATTTTGGGTTGATAATTCAATTATAAGTTTAACCCTACAGAATTTTGAAAGCTGTATATATATTGAACCTACTGATTGAAATCTGAAAATATGGCCATTGGACTTGAAATGGGTATGTCACATCTAAAACATTTTGCATGACAAATTAAATACCATTCTGTGGTTGAAATGTAGTGACCTATTTCCAAGTAATATTTTATTCTTTTAAAAAAATCATTAACTTTGGAAATTTATTATTGGGATAAAAATATTTTGTTGGAATCATAATAAATCAGTATTGACAAACAAGTTCTTTCTTTCTGTCTATCCCTCCTTCTCTCCCTGTCTCCTTCCCTCTAACTTCCTCTACCCTGCTCTCCTACCCTCCCTTCTCTCTCCCTGTGTCCATCTCTCCCCACCCCCCACTCTTCTTACACTCTAATCTCACCCCATGGCAGATGGTACGTGAACAGTACAATACAGCCACAGAAGGCACCCACATAGAGCGGCCAGAGAACCAGTATGTCTACAATATTGGCATTTATGGCTGGAGAAAGCGTTGCCTCTACTTATTTGTTCTTCTTTTACTCATCATCCTTCTTGTGAATTTTGCTCTTGCAATTTGGATTCTTAAAGTGATGTGGTTTTCCCCAGTAAGTATTTTATTTTTATCTATCTGTTTGTTTGTTTGTTTGTTTGTTTATTTATTTATTTATTTATTTATTTATTATTGCTGGTAGGCATGTTCTGGTTATGTTTGCACCATCACTTCATCCTTATTGTATTGGTAGAAGCTTTCTTTAATATAATTAATGTTTGTTTCCTGTCTGTTATCAGAATTTTCAGTAGCAAAAATACATATAACACTTTCCCTTTTTACCCTTTTAAATAATTTCAGTGTAAACTATATACTTTGTTGGGTTTTGTTTGTTTTATTATACTTTTTATTAGTAATTATCTTTACATGGGGGAAAATTGTAATGATCTTGAGTTTATGGTTGGTTGAGTCATGATTGCTTAATAATTGTTTAATTCTTTAATTGGTAAAATTTTGTTATATTTTTCTAATCTCATTAATTTATAAATATTTACCATTCAGATTGTACTTTCTCATTTTTTAAAAAGCTACATGCTGACATGCAATAAATTCATGTCTACACTTCAACATTTAATAAGTAAAATATCACTAGTTCTAAGGAATTCATATTCTTAAACAACCTCATGTTTCTAAGATAGCTAGTTAATTTTATATGCTCTGACAATATTTTGTGTATTTTTTGAAAAAACAGTTATATAATGTAGAATGTAAAATAATTACAGTGAGAAAAAAAATGCTGCAGTGGACACCATAGGTAGGTAAATCTGCTTCTCACATTCATCTTGAAGGTGTGATATAGGCATGGTTTTTTTCCAAGAACAATAGTTTTAGCATTCAGCCTGAAATACCTTCTATTAATTAGTATCCTTCACTTTCTATGCAATAATTTATATTATACCATAATTTTATAGGCAGTAGACATATTATTTTTGTTGTTGGCATAATAAACAAATATTTATATTTTCACACATTCAAATAGGTAAAATATTAATCCAATCAAAATATAGCTTGAAATGTGTGTTAATATATTAAATAAATGCATTTAAAATAG
>NW_005371082.1:151522-154951 GCF_000412655.1 Myotis brandtii | reverse complement strand
TAATATATTATAAATTATATAAATATTACACATAAGTATCTTTAAGTTGTCATTTCTTCTTTAAAATTTATAGCAACAATATTTTTACAGTATAACAATAATGTTTAGTTCCATAGGACAGCTTCTCTTTATAAACGCAGCACAATATATGGTATGCATGTTTGGTACATCACCTGCCTTTTATGTCTAAATTTAAAATATCTTATTTTTTTGGAGACTGAATCAAGGTTGAACTTCTCAAATTATAAGCTATGGAATCTGTCAGGGAAGCCTCCTGACTAGAGGACCCTGCATCAACCTGTGGTCAGTCCCTCAGTTAGCATAAAGCTAAGAGAAAATTTACTGGCAGTAAGACCTTTAGAAGGGCCTGGGAGAAAGAGGAAGCCATCTCATAGCCCTGCATGGGCAGGGGACAGCCAGATTTTAATAGTCTCTTGCACCAGTAACTGAACTCCATCATGTCTTATTTGGGATTAAGATTTATAAACTTAATTTTGTTGCTTTGGGTATTTCATGATAATCTAGAGTGTGCTATGAAAATCAAAATCAAATTTAATGATAATAATGACAATTAATAAAATGTCTTTGTGTTATTAAATATATTAATTTTACTTTTTAAAAAACTACCTGGTTTATGCAGTGATAGGCAAAATTCTAAGAAGGCTTTTCCCATGACCTTCATCCCTGGTGTTGTCCTGTATAATCCCCTTTCCTTGAGTATGGGCAGTACCTGTGATTTGCTTCTACCCAACAGAATTTGGCAAAAGTGATGGGATTGGGTTACATTATATCGCAGAGGTGAAGGGACTTTGCAGATATAATTAAGGTTCCAAATCAGTTGATTTTTAATTAATCAAAGGGAAATTATCCTGAGTGGACCTGATTTAATTAGGCAAATGACCTTAAGACCTTTGATGAGAGATTCTCTCACTAGCCTTGAAGGCATGAGATGCCATGTTATGAGGGTCTATGAGGGGGCCACTTGGCAAGGAACTGCAGGTGGCCCCTAGGAGCCAAGAGTGCCCCCTGACTGACAGCCAGAAAGAAAATGGAGACCTCACTCCTACTCCCACAAGGAATTAACAACCACCACGAAAGCTTGAAAAAAACCCCAAGCTCCAGAAAGGAACCCATCCTCACTGATACATCAGCTGTATGAGACCCAGAGCATTAACCAAACTCCTGACCCATGGAAACTGTGAGATAGGAAATAGGTATCACTAAGCTACTACATTTGTGAAAATTTGTTACATGGCAATAGAAAATTAGTACAGTGTTCTCCATTATTCAAAAATGTGTTTCATTTCTTTTACTGGATATTGACCCCCCCCCCAAAACAAAACAAAACAAAACAAAAAAATTAAAAACTCTAAAATACCTAAATGAACTTACCTGATGATCTATATTCTTAGTCATTAATTATTAAGAAATATTTAATTTTTTTCTTTATGTTGCTGGATATTGATATCTTTTAAATAACTGAGTAATCAGCAACAAGATAAATGATTTAGCCTAATCTAATAATGTATATTTTAACCACTTGCTACCTGGGAAGTTATTTCATTATAAAGTAAATTATTCCTTT
The DNA here is from genome assembly GCF_000412655.1 of Myotis brandtii. Classification (NCBI taxonomy): domain Eukaryota; kingdom Metazoa; phylum Chordata; class Mammalia; order Chiroptera; family Vespertilionidae; genus Myotis; species Myotis brandtii. The sequence goes on along the minus strand of NW_005371082.1, from coordinate 153,366 downwards.
TTAAAAAATTTATATTTATTTTTGAAAGTATTACAGATGTCCTCTTTTTTTCCACATTGATCACCCTCCTCCCTACTCCTGGCCCTTCCCAGGCCTTCACCCCACTATTGTCTGTGTCCATGGGTTGCGCATATATGCGTATAAGTTCTTTGGTTTATCTCCCCCGCCCCCCCTTCCCTTTGAGGATCTTCAGTCTATTGAATGTGTCTCTGGATCTATTTTGTTTGTCAGTTTATTTTGTTCATTAGATTCCACATATAAGTGAGATCATGTGATATTTGTCTTTCTCTGACTTGTTTCACATAGCATAATACTCTCCAGGTCCCTCCATGCTATCTCAAAGGGTAAGAGATCCTTTTTTTTTTATAGCTGCATAGTATTCCACTGTGTAAATGTACCACAGCTTTTTTATCCATTCATCTACTGATGGGCACTTGGGCTGTTTCCAGATCTTAGCTATTGAAAATAGTGCTACTATGGACATAGGGGGGGTGCATAGGACAGGTACATGTAAAAAAAATGAAACTAGCCCAGCCAGTGTGGCTCAGTGGTTGAGCTTCAACCTATGAACCAGGAGGTTAGGGTTCAATTCTTGGTCAGGGCACATGCCCGGTGGCGGACTTGATCCCCAGTAGGGGGCATGCAGGTGACAGCCAATCAGTAATTCTCTCTCATCATAGATGTTTCCATTTCTCTTTCTCCCTCTCCCTTCCTCTCTGAAATCAATAAAAAAAAAATAAAAATGAAAAAAGAAACTAGACTACCATCTTATATCATACACATTTTTAAACTCAAAGGGATAAAAAAATTTAAATGTTAGTCAGGAAACCATAAAAATCCTTGAAGAAAACATAGGCAGCAAAATATCAGAGATCTCACATAGCAAAATTTTCACTGATACAATACCTAGGACAAGAGAAACTAAGGAGAAAATAAACAAATGGGACTACATCAAAATAAAAAGCTTCTGCACAGCAAAAGAAACCAGCATCAAAATGAAAAGAGAACTCACTGTATGGGAGAACATATTTGCCAATGATACATCTGATAAAGGGTTAATTTACAAAATATATAAAGTACTCATACAACTTAACAAAAGAGAGACAAACAATCCATTCAAAAGATGGGCAGAGGACCTAAATAGACACTTCTCCATAGAGGACATACAAATGGCCAAAAAACATATGAAAAAATGCTCAACGCCACTAATCACCAGAGAAATGCAAATTTAAAATGACAATGAGGTACCACCTTACACCTGCCAGAGTGGCTACGATCAATAAATCAACAAACAATAAGTGTTGGCAAGGATGTGGAGAAAAAGGAACCCCATTACACTGCTGGCGGGAATGCAGACTGGTACAATCACTATGGAAAATTATTACTTTTGCAAATATTTTTATTATGCATGCTTATTGTTTTCATTTTAATAGCTAAAAAATTCTTGGATACATTATTATGATTGATTAATAATTTCATCATAATTGAGGAAATCACTGAATATATATATACTAGAGGCCCGGTGCACAAAAATTTGTGCACTGGGGGGGGGGGGGGGGGGCCCCCCAGCCCGGCCTGTGCCCTCTCGCAGTCTGGGACCCCTTGGGAGCTGGCTTAGGCCTGCTCCCGGGTGGCAGAGGGCACGCCCAATCCCTAGGTGCAGCCCCTGGTCGGGCTCAGAGCAGGGCTGATTGGGGAGTTGGGGTGCCGCCCCCTGTCATGCACAGAGCAGGGCGGATTGGGAGGTTGCGATGCCACCCTCAGTCACGCTCAGGGTAGGGCTGATTGGGGGGTTGGGGCACCGCCCCCTGTCACACTCAAGGCAGGGTCGATGGGGAGGTTGC
>NW_005371082.1:145316-150182 GCF_000412655.1 Myotis brandtii | reverse complement strand
GTACGCTAATTACCATGTTTCTCTTTTATTAGTGTAGATATGTATTGGTATATACTTATTAACATGAAAAAAGTTTATATTTGAAAAGGTCTGTCCTTCTAATTTTAATAACTCATAACTGAGTTTGCACAATTCATTCATGCCCATTAATTCAGTTTATCCTCATAGTTTTTGTGGCTTAAGTTTTTCAGACTACAGCATAATAAATACCAGAATCCATGAAAATCAAGAGCACCTAAGCAAGGTCTTCAGAGCTGTCCCACACTCATAGGTAGTACTATGAAGGCAGTATTCAGATTTGGTGTTTTTGCATCATATCCAAAAATGCCTCCCGGGGTCTTATGGGACCTAATAAATACCATTTCCCCACTCAATCAGAACTGAAAGGGAGAAAAATGAGTCCGGGGGGGGGGGGGGGGGAGTGGGAACTCAAAATAACATCTATACTACTCATGAAAGCTGATTGGAGGTTGTAGGTTTGGATCTGGCCAAATGTCTTGCAACTCAAAAATAGAGAGGTCACCAACTCATAGGCAGCATGGGAAAACTTCAGACACTTCTGCAGGGGCAAAAACCTGACCACCTTGCTGCACTTCCTTGTGGGCCATCCTGTACCAACAGTAGATGGGAAAGCTGGGAGGCAGGTAGATCCCCAGGGAGAAGGCACTGCTCCAATAATCTGGTGCTCTGCTTAACTCATCATCCATGCAGGTTGCTTCTGCTGCCTTTCAGTGCAAAGTCTCACGGAAGTTCCCTCCTGCATCCTTTGCTTAGGTGATCTAACGTAGATTTTTTCAAACTGTCAAAGAGGGGAAGTCAGGATATAAGTTAGAAAACAGAGAGCCAGAAATATGGAGGAGAGCAGAGCCTACCCAGCCACTGTGGGGACTTAGTGATTCCTGATCCTGGTTATAACAACTGTTTAAAAGCTCTGTCTGTAGGAATCTGAGAAGAAGAAATGCCTCCAATGTGTTTATCCAATCTGAGTTATTGAAAATTAATTAGTGCATTCCCTTCCTATTGCCCTAAAAACCACATTAGCTCTTAAAATTCTATTTTAGCTTAGTGGGTTGTTTTTTTTTTACACTATTCCCTCTGCCTACAACAACTCCACATACACACACATACACATCATTAGAAACTCAGCTAAAAATCACACAGAGGTATTTCTTGACCACTCCCATCACAGACTCTGGTTTATTTTCCACATCATAGCATGCATCACATTGGTGTTTGTACATTTCTTGTGGTTGTTGAGTGTCTGTTCACCCTTTAAGATCATGTCAGTTAAGCCTAGTAGACCCAGTGTCTAGCATAAAATAGACACTGTATAAATATTTTTGAATAAATAATACCTGATTGAATGACTGAATAAAAGCATTTTTCTAATCTCTTTTAATGGTTGTTATATGTTTTTAGCAAATGCATAGAGAAGGACACAAGGCAACCCAGAAAAAGCAAAGGTGATTAAGGAATAGCAGAATATGCCTGGCCCTAAAGCGTGGATTAGAGAGGATCTTAGAGGATAAGCATAAGGAGGGGGAAGAAGAGTGACTCCCCTGGCAGTTACCTGGGAAAGTAATCACCATGTGGACCTGGCAGCACTTAGAGAGACAGCGCTGGGGACACACACAGCTGTGCTGGATGTAGGAACAAGCTACTGTCTCTGTCTCCATGCCTGCCTTTGCAGATGCAGGGTCCACATGGTTGTTACATTTTTAGCAATCCAGATTACAGTAATTTCTCTTTAAAAAAATATATTTTTATTGATTTCAGAGAGGAAGGGAGAGGGAGAGAGAGATAGAAAACATCAATGGTGAGAGAGAATCATTGATCGGCTGCCTCCTGCATGCCCCCTACTGGGGGTTGAACCCACAACCCGGGCATGTGCCCTAGACCGTAATCGAACCCGGGACATTTCAGTCTACAGGCCGACACTCTATCCACTGAGCCAAACCAGTTAGGGCCAGATTAATTTCTTAAACTGCTTGTTCCTCCTACCCATTTGTTTTTCAAACTAATGGAAACTATGATCAATGGAATTGTAAATCAGTAGCGCGGTTTTGTTTTTTTCCCCAAATTATTTATAGCTTCCTAAAAAAATTATGTCAGTGCTTTTTAGTCTGAAAACCAAATTGAAATGTTTGATTTATAATGTTACTCATAATAGAGTAGGATTGACCCAGAGATCACAGACAGTAAGAACATGAACTAAGTTAATGGCATTTACTTTCTAAGAAGACACGATATTATTAAGCCTGAATTTAGAGAAGGAAAATAAACCTAGAGTATAGAGGAATTTCGTTTTCCCTGATATCAGTGATATAAATCCTATGATTACTGGTGTCTAGGGATACAAATAGCATTATAGTTTTGATTTTTATCTCAAGGATATTCCTTCAATTTTCTTATTTTAATTTTTCTGAGTGATTTAAGCATGTATTAACAATTGAGAAATAAAGAAGGCAAAACCACACAGTCTCATAAGCCACAGGTTCTTGCTGTGCAAAGTGATAGCTTGAATTAGAACTATAATTAGCATTCTTGTCATGTGGGGTATTATTATAATAAAATAAATGTGTTCTAGATGTACCTATTCACTTGCTTCCCTTTTCTACTAATACAATAAAACTGATAATGTCTTTTGGTAACATAATTTGTTTTTTCTCACAAATGCTAATTAAGATAGTTTCTTATAATTATAAACCAATCTAACCTCACTTACTTGTTTAAGTGTGTTTTTTTTTAAAATTATTTTAGATATACCATAATATAGTGGGAAGAACATTAGCCTAGGAGTCAGACTGGGTAAGAATCCTGGCTTTAATTAGAATTATGTTAATCTGTGATTTTCTGATGGTGCACACACACACAAACAAGCACTGTTTGTGATTTTGTTAATTAGATGCTTGGTTTAAGCTTGCATCAAAATTATGAAATACCTTAGACAAAGTTGTTCTTTATTTTCAGTATAAAATGAAAATTTCTACCTATAATCCTGTTGAACTCTTCATTGTGAAACAATGTGCAAAGTCACACTCAGACAAAAAAATCATCATTCCATTGGTAATATATGGGTCTCTGCATGGACAATTTAGTAGATGTTAATATAATTAGTATAAACTGTAACTAAAACAAAGATTTTTTTTTTTACTAATCACAATTGCTATATAGCCATAATATTTGAACTGTATACAACTGTCAAATGTGGAAGTCAGACCAATTTTAGATACTCTATTTGCACAAAATGTGAAATAACAGAATTTCAAAAATGATAATATTCAAAAAAATGAGACACACAGAAGCAGATTATTTACTACCTTATATTAATAATAAAGAATATAGAATTTCAAACATGTTTCTCCAGAGTAATCTCTCTATGCCAGGGTTCATGATTGCCATTCCATTAAATAATCTAAAACTCTTTAAAAGTGAATTTATGTCTTATCCTCTCTCTTGGCCCAGTTCAAGTACCACCACCACTGAGAAGTAGGCTCTAAATTCTCCAATACACTTTAATCAGGTCCCGTTCTGAACTCTTGAAATTGTCTAAACGACTAGTGTATCTTTTTGTCAGAGAAACTTGAAGGGCTAATAGATTTTGTATTTTTTGAATCTCCAGCCATATCAAGGGGCCTTAGACATAATTAGGTACCAAATAAATACTTTTCTTTATCATATAAGCTCTTATGAATAGATCTATGTTATAGCTATATGGTTTATCTACCTCTTTGTTATTTCTTTTGACAGTGTGTTAGAACCCAAATATATATATAAAATTCCTCACTTTTGTAGCTTCCCAAGTGTTCTTAGCACTATGGTCTGATTATTCGTTTTGAATAATATATGAATTTCAAACATATATTTTGAAAATACAAAATTCTTTTATGAAGTTAAGTATTATCTGTATCAGGTGCCATGTTAATCTATTCTGATTTTTCCAGTTGTATATTCATGCTGCTAACTGAACATACTGTTTAGTAATGCTTGAGGCTTTTCTGGTCATTGACTATCTTCCTATCTCTGAAACAGTGGTAGCTTTTCTCCTATATCCTACCCTGGGTCCTTTTATTAGTTCTACTTCACAAAATAGAAAAGAAGCCTGTCTATATTGTTTTTTTCTAGTATATAGCACACTGCTACTACATAATAGGCACCACCCAATAAATATAGATGTACTTTAGTTGAATTAACAGAAATTAAATAATATTCTGAGATCGCAGAGACAGAAAATGAGAATTAGGATTTGCATCCTTTCCATTTGATTTGAAATCAACAATTTTCCACTCAACCACACTCCATGTGATATCATAAATTGTGGTAGTAAAAAGAAATAGTTGACCATTATACTTCCCTAACATGATAAAGAATGTTTACCACAAACCAGCAACCAAAAACATACTTACTACTGAAACCATGGAGGCATGCCTGTTGAAAGAATAAGAAATACATATCCGGTATCACTACCATAATTTAGCATTTTTCTGAAAGTTTGACAAATGCAACAAGACAATTTATTAAATAAGGGATAGAAATATCTAAATAGCAGACAATTTGAAAAAAAAGTACTTGTAAATGATATAATGTTATAAACACTAGAAGAACTAAATGGAAAACTGCTGAAACAAATATGAAAGTTTGCAACGTGCTGAGTAACAAAATGAGGTACAAAACAGTGTTCACTGCACACCCATATTTGAGTTTGAACTAATTAGAAATGTAATGGAAGAAGAAGAATTATACTTTATATAGCAATCTATACTAATAAAAGGGTAATATGCTAATTAGACCGGGAGACCAGCCGTTCTTCCGGACAAAGTCATGGTGGTGGGGCTGAGGCAGAGGCAGTTAGGGGCAATCAGGTCG
>NW_005371082.1:143472-145198 GCF_000412655.1 Myotis brandtii | reverse complement strand
GCAGGGGGGGCAGTTAGGGGTGATCAGACCAGAAGGGGAGCAGTTGGGGGCAATCAGGCCGGCAGACAGAGTGGTTAGGGGCACTCAGGCAGTCAGGCAGGTGAGCAGTTAGGAGCCAGCGGTCCTGGATTGCGAGAGGGATGTCTGACTTCCGGTTTAGGCCAGATCCCACAGGGTGCAGGCCGGGCTGAGGGTCCCCCCCCCCTGCACAAATTTTGTACACTGGGCCACTAGTAAATACATAAATTCCTAAGAACTCTCAATTTGACAAAATATACTTTGCTGGCAGTCCTAAAAGGTATTCTGAATAGAAAGGTTTATAAAGCTGCGTGAAAAGACTTAATATTAGCTTTATTAATAACAGAGAACATGGGTGGACCTGGAGAGTATTATGCTAAGTGAAATAAGCCAGTCAGAGAAAGACAAATACCATATGATTTCACTCATTTGTGGAATCTAATGAACAAAATAAACTAGCCAACAAAATAGAAACAGACACAGGTAACAGAGAACAGACTGACAGCTATCAGAGGGGAGAGGCATTTGGGGGCTGGGTAAAAAAGTGAAGGAACTAAACAAAATTTAATTTAATTTAATTTAAAAATATCATAGATACAAATAACAGAGTCATGGAGGGTGGAGGGAGTAAATGGTGATGGAAGGAGACTTTACTTGAGGTGATGAACATACAATACAATGTACATGTGTTATAGAATTGTACACCTGAAACCTATATAATTTTATAATTTTATTAACTAACTAGTAGCCCTGTGCATGAATCCGTGCACCAGTAGGTCACTGCTGCCCTCATGTAGCTCTCCGCCCGCTGCCCTGCCCTCCTGTAGCTCCCCCAACCCTCCCCTCATAGCTTGTTGCCCTGCCCTCTCCTGTAGCTCTCTGCCTCCCACTTACTTGCTGCCTTGCCCCATCCTGTAGCTCTCCGCAGCCTACTTGTACCTTGCTGGCCCACCCTCCTGCTGATCCATGATCTGGTTGTGATGCACTTGATCGTTATGCCTCAGGGCGTAATGGCTAATTAGCATATTCCTCTCTTATTATATAGGATGTAACCACAATAAATTCAATTAAAAATACTTTTTAAAAAGGTAATAGAGAATAATAGGGAAAACTTGTCCTAGCAAATATCAAAGCATTCTATAAAGCTTGAATAATTCAAACCATATGGCACATAAACACCAAATAAGCATAAAGAGATTTCAGAAACAGTGAAAATATACATTTATTAATTCAGTACAGTTATAATTTGTTTATTTTTCTGAAGATGTTATACTTAAAATGTTTTAAAAATAAATTAAAGCATTAAAATTATGTAACTCATTTGTGAATTTAAGAATTATAAATATAAATATATTATTAAATTGATAAATTAAAAAATTAAAACTTGGTTGTTAAAGAATAGTAAACTCAAATATTAATTTAAAAGTCATTATCAGACAGAAACCAATATTTCATCATACACTGGGATCACTAACTTCTGATTAATTAAAGATTGGATGTGTCATATTTATTTGTGTTTATTTCCTCTCACGAAAGAGTGTTCTGTTTTTGTTGTACAAATGTGCCAATACATCTGAATAATGGTTAATGGGGAGGAACAATATTTTGTTGAAACAAGTACATGAGTTGAAACAAACACATTAGTTTGAGTCTAAGGAAAACTCAGGAAAGTTAATATGCTTTTAGGCATTAAAAAGTCTACAGTGGG
>NW_005371082.1:128063-143252 GCF_000412655.1 Myotis brandtii | reverse complement strand
AGAGTATTTATTTATTGTATACTTTCCATTATAGGTTTTTATTAGGTAGTATTTTGGATTACTCCTAGGATTATTTTTAATGTCTTAATAGAACTACATATTTTTATCAGAAAATAAGTTTTCTATCAAATTAGTTATTTTCAGGAGAGAATATATTTTTTACTTTTTTTCTGAAAGTCAATTAGAAGATATAATTCAGTTGAAATTAAATTTGCTTCTACAGCAAAATGCTGGGAAATAAAAATTTCATTAAATGAAGTATAACCATAACTGGTTTCCACACATATTTCTAGAGTTTCACAAAGTTCTACTCTTCATAATTTATATGACCACCTTTACCACACACAGCAGGTTTATTTTAAAGGCCTAGATTTACATATCTAGTTCCGCCCCTGCCTGATTAACATGTCCAGCCTTATTGGGGAAGTATGTTCCCAGGGTGTGGCTGCCTATGCTCTGAGTTCAGCTGACAATAATTATAAGAAAATGCCTAGGTGCCTCCCAGGCGGCCCTCTACACTTTATCCTTCCTTATGCTGAACCAAAATGAAAATTCATTTTTCAAATCTTCTGCATGAATCACAAGAAATAAATATCATAATCTCACAAAATATAGAAATTACCATGGAGACTACTCACAGAATTCATTTTTATACAAAATATACTTACTTTAATCTTTTTAATAAATTCTAGGAATTTATGTCTGCAGTATGAGCAATGAGTGCCACTGTAAAATTAAAAGAAAATTTTATAAAATCATATTATTGAAGAATAAATTTATGTCATTGGTCTATAGCAATGATTTAGACTGTAGTCAGAATAAAAAAAAACATAAGTATTCCTTTATGAAATAATTCTTCTTGGCTTGGCCAATGTGTCTCAGTTGATTTCCAGTCAGGGTACATACCCAGGTTGTAGGTTTAATCCCTTGTCTGGGTGTGTGCAGGAAGCAACCAACTGATATTTCTCTCTCTACATTGATGTTTCTCTATCTCTAACACCCTTCCTTTCTCTAAAAAATCAATAAAGTAAAATAAAATAATAATAAAAGTTCTTCCTGTTTCTAGGGAAAAAGCCTTCTATGAACAAGAACAACTTATTAGCATTCTAACAAGAAATGAAAGTTGCTTAGAAAACTACCAGAAGTGACCCAAACAACAACAACAACAACAACAAACATACCCCAATAAACAAAACCCCTAAGGCAGGAAAATAATAGTTATGAGACTAATAAAAGATAAAGAAACTTAGGTTTAATTTTACTTTGTATTATCTCCCAAATGTTGGTGTGAAATTATGACAAGGTTAATAGTTTTGGAAAATTACCAGTATACAGAGCCCCCCCCCCAATGAAAAATGTCTTACTATGTACCATTTATCATCATAGAGCCTTTAATTCTGAAGTAATAACAATTATTAATCTATTAAATTTTAAAATGTAGATTGAGCACCAAACATCAGCAATGTGCTATGTATCATGGATCTTACAGTTATAAAGGCCATTCAATCATTGAACACATTTTTGTTAGGTTCTACTATATGTAAGGCTCAGTGCTTGGCGCTACAGATTAGATTTATAAAATTCAGTGTGGTAGGTTGAAGTCTAGATCCTTGAAACATAATGTGATAAGGTTTCTCTGAGAGACATGGTCAAATTTTTGTTGGAATCCAGAGGAGGGAGTTATGATGGCCTAAGGGAGTCAGAAAAGGCTTTACAAAGGACTTAGATGATTTGGGGCTATAGTATAAGGATGAAGATTGGTTGTTGAGTGAGAAATTTACTGTCACTAAAACATAAAGTTCAGAGAGTAAGGGCAGGATGTGAAGCTGTAGAAATAGTCATGGACCAGACATAAGAGCCTGGTGTGCCAGTGATTCATTTGTGTTTTATTCTGTACACCAGTTGAAAACCATTATAGATTTTTAAAGAGGGAAGTAATTGAAAATGTTAGATTACATTTTAGAACAATTATTTTAAGTGCACCAAGGAGAGCTTCTGAAGGGAAAGAAGAGTCTGTGTGTCTAACGTGTTATATATCTACAAAGGGCCAAGGTGGGAACTAGGGAGACTAAGGAGAAGGTGGGAGAGGCGTTCACTGGCTTCTTCAGTCTAAGGAAACACCAGCATTTAACAGAATAGGAGGACATAGTTTCTGCAGATGGATTTTGTTCTTTTGTTTGGAACATATCCCCCCTTTTTTTCTTCCTTTTCCTTGACTTTCTGCGTTGGTTTCTGCATATTAGATAAAACAACCACCTCTCTGTCTTGACAGAATTCACCTGTGTAGAAGAACTTCATCAATCAGCCCAGCCAGAGCTCCTAGTTGTGTCTCAAAATATTTGTGATTGTCCAAACTGCCATTTTTGAACGTGGTGGTTCCCAGTAATTGAGGGTGTGCCAAGACCTGCCAGTGTCCCAAAGGGGAGGATCACAGTCTGCACCTAGGTTCAGGCTGATTAGAAGCGGGATGCTCAAGCAGCATCAGGGAAAGTATGTAGTTAAGCCCCCTCCATGATGAAAATGGGAGATGGGCAATTCTGCCGGTTACCTCTGTTCTGGACCCAATTATACAGCCACTGAGGGGCACTCCTGAGCTTGTTAAGAACATAGGAGCGCAAATCCCTAGAGCGCCATGCTGTTCTTTGCTAGTCCCAAAAAATCATGCACTGGACGAGGGGAAGGACATAGCCTTTATTACTTACATAGGGGAAGACCTGATGGCAGCTGGTTGGGTGAGTTTCTGCACTTGGCCAGGGTTGGGCTAGGCTAGGGGCTTATCTAGCAGAGGGAAGGGAGAGGAAACCATGCTGGGAACAGACTGTGTGCAGGCCAAGGACAAACAGAGAGTCTGCTGAGGCTTGTTAGCTGTCAAGGACAGGGGAAACACCTGGGTCTGTACTGTCTCCTTGTGGCTGCTGGCCATGTGGACACCATTCCACTGACTGGGAGGGCGAAATCAGGCTATATCTCTGCTTAACCCCATAGCTAGAGTCCTGTGGGACTTGTGAATGCAAGCCCAGTGTCTATCAGAGCCAGGCAATCTAAGCGCCCGTCCTTCAACAGTAGCCATAAAAGCTAGAAAGCCAGATGTGTGTAAAAGCTCCTTCCAGGGAAATACTGGGAAGTTGCTTTTATTATTTTGGGAGACTAGGCAGAAGGTGGAAGAGGTGTTCACTGGATTCTTCAGTGTATGGGGAGGATCACAGCCAGACCCTAGATTTATGCTAAATCAGAAGCCTGGACCTCAGGCAGATAAAGCCCTTTCAGGGAGAGTAGTAGGGGATGGGTGTTTTTGCCTACTTCCTCTGCAGTGAAGTGGAGAAGAACAATAACCATGGCCAGTGCTCACACATAGGTTAAGAACTGCTTCTTTGTTTGCTGCATTATAGTGTTGTGGATCTCATGGATAAAGCTCCACTGGCTTTCAGAGATGGGTATTTTGGCGGCCCATACCTCATATGAGAGTCTTAAAAGTTGGGATGCTAGATGTGGGGTCCAGACCCATTGCTCCTCAGAAAGAAACAGGAAGTTGGAGGTTCCTCCCCTATCATATGGCACTGTGCCAGGGATAGGGTTTGCGGCAAGAGTGTGTCGCAACCTTTTCTACACACTACTATGTGCATATTTTCTCATTTGCCCAAGGTGTAGTTGTTGCTAAACTAAGCTCTGGATCTCTTTCAGATGAAATTGCTTGGTTTGTAGCTGTACATTCAGTGTATCCATAGGAAGATAGTAACTCAGGAATCTCTTATATCAGTGGTTCTCAACCTTGGCTGCACATTAGAATCACCTGGGAATCTTTTTAAAATCCTGATTTCTGGGCCTCATCCTCCGGAAATTCTGTTTCTTTGTTATGGGGTGGGGCCACAACATTAGTAACAAAGAAACAGAATTTCCGGAGGATGAGGCCCAGAAATCAGGATTTTAAAAAGATTCCCAGGTGATTCTAATGTGCAGCCAAGGTTGAGAACCACTGCACTAAAGGTTTTTGACCTTGGCTGTGCATTAGAAGCACCTGAGAGCTTCTAAAAATCACAATGCCTGGGCCATGCAGCACAGCAATTTAACCACAGCCTCTAGGGGTGGGGCACAGACATCAGACATCAGTATTTTTTACAACTACCCAGGTGATTCCAATGTGCAGCCAAGAGTCAGAATCCTTGTTCTACCCCTAGCCACTCAGTGTGGTATCTGGAGCAGCAGCACCAGCATCACTTGGGAGCTGGTTAGAAATGTAGACCCTCAGTTTCCACCCCAGACTTCCTGAATTGGTATTTGCATATTAACTAGATCCCAAGTTATTTAAATACACATTAAAGTTTGACAAGAACCACAGCTGCTTCTATCACTTCATTCTCAATTTTATGTGTGGTAGGCTGAATATTGGCCCCAAAGATGTCCACATCCTAATGCCCAAAACATCCTATCTAGTGAAGAGGGAATATGCTAATTGGCTGTCCCACCCTCAAAGATGGCAGTGCCTACAGCCAATAAGGAGGGAATATGCTAATTGACTGTCTTGCCCTCAAAGATGGCAGTGCCCACAGCCACAAGATGGCTGGCAGGGGAGGGTAGTTAGGGGCGACCAGGCTAGCAGGGGAGGGCATTTGGGGGCAACCAGGCCTGCAGGAGAGGGCAGTTAGGGGCCACTGGGCTGGCAGGGGAGGGCAGTTGGGGGGCGACTGGGCTGGCCAGGGAGGGAGTTGGGGGCAACCAGGCCAGCAGGGGAGGGCAGATGGGGGTGATCGGGCCGGCAGGGGAGCAGTTAGGCATCGATAAGGCTGGCAGGGGAGTGGTTAAGGGGTGATCAGGCTGGCAGGCAGAAGCGGTTAGGGGCAATCAGGTAGGCGGGCAGGCAGGAAAGCAGTTAGGAGCCAGCAGTCCTGGATTGTGAGGGGTCCCAAAATGGAGAGGGTGCAGACTTGGCTGAGGGACACCCCCCAGTGCACGATTTTCGTGCACTGGGCCTCTAGTGTGAATATAGTACCTTACTTGGCAAAGAAGACATTGCAGATGTGACTTACAATGGAGAAAGTATTCTGGATCATCAAGGTGGGCCCAATGTAAAAGGGAGGAAAATGGGTCAGAGAGGGAGAGGGAATGACAGACACAGAGTCTGAGTGATGTGGGTCCTGAGCCAAGGAATGCAAGCAGCCTCTAGAGCAGTGGTTTTCAACCTTCCTAATGCCGCGACCCTTTAATACAGTTCCTTATGTTGTGGTGACCCCCAACCATAAAATTATTTTCATTGCTACTTCATAACTGTAATTTTGCTACTGTTATGAATTGTAATGTAAATATCTGATATGCAGGATGTATTTTCATTGTTCGCGACCCACAGGTTGAGAACCGCTGCTCTAGAGGCTGGAAAAGACAAGGAAAGAATTTCCCTGGAGTCTCCATAAGGACCACAGCCCTACCAACCCATTTTAGACTTTTGATCTCCAGAACTATAATATAATAAATTTGTGTTGTTTTAATAGTGTTAATTGACCATGTCTATGTGAGGCAGCTTCCATAAAATCCCAAAGTAGGGGGTTCAGGCTGCAAACACATCCACACCCAGGAGGGTGATGCACCTCAACTCCATGGAGATAGAAACTCCTTTATATTTCTTTTAATAAAATGGTAAGCTAAGTAAGTATTTCTCTGAGTTCTATGAGCTGCTCTCGCAAATTAATTGAGCTCAAGTAGCGGGGTTTTTGGAACCTCCGATCTACAGCCAGTTGGTCAGAAGCAAAGGTGACAACCTGGGCTTGTGACTGGCATCTGAAGTGTGTGTGTGTGTGTGTGTGTGTGTGTGTGTGTGTGGGGGGGGGGGACTATCTTATGTGACTGAGCCCTTAGCCTGTGGAATCTGATGATATCTCTGGGTAGATAGTATCAACATTGAATTGAATTCTTAGACACTTTCCTATGTCTGAGAATTGCTTGTTGGTGTGGGGAAAAACCTTCTCACATTTGGTGACTAAATTGTCAGAAGTGAAGTGTTTGTGGGAGTAGTAAAGGAGAATCATAGTTTTTCCCTATTTCAACCAGCTAGACCTTGAAGGTGTTAAGTGGTGCAGTGTTGACAGAGAAGGAAAACAGGAAATTTAACATATATAAGAAAAGAACGCTATCAATGTTAGTTACTTTAAATAAAATTAATTTGGAAAATTCAGAAAGGTATATAGGTTAATTAAAACATAATAAATAAAAGGAAAATAGAGAAACTTGCAAAACTATCAAATATTTTGCAATCTTTCGACCTTCAGAGTAAAGAAAGCCCCAAGCAGTAGGATATTGACCCAGTTAACTTAAGGTTTCAGCAAAGTTGATTAGTCCATGTTCTACTTCTGTTTGTTCTAGTTGTTAAATGCTCACCTTGCAATTAAGAAAATAATGATTAAGGGTGAGAGCAACACATGATCTTGTTAACTCCAGCTTTGGAAAGATAAAAGAGGGGTTTGAAAGGGTTTGTGCTACAGTTAAAGGTTCAGGTCATAAGGAGAAAGCATTGGCATCATGACATTTCTTGATTGTTCTACCTACTGCCATTCCATGGAAGGGATTTTGAACTGCCAAGCTCATCCTGCTGATGTTCTGTGTAAATTGCCTTGGGTTTTAATCAAGACAGCACGCTGCTGGAAATGCTCTCCCTGTCCCTTGCTATTACTCAGAAGAGTTGAGCCCAGTCAGAGCTCATAGAAGCAGAATATAGTAAAAAATTGGCACTTGATTGACTTTTACTCCCCAAATGAATGAATAATAGTGTAATCACATTAGAATTGACTCCAAATGATGTAAAGCCAAGCCAGTGTTGAGATGTCACACAAAATACTAAACTGACTATATGGTTTAATGTACAATCTTGATAATGTTGAATTCATTGACTAGACTTCTGATTTTCTCTACAAACAGATCATTTAACAGTTCAACAACCATGTAATAAGCACTTTTGTGTATCAGACATTAAACCAAGAGGCAAGAAAAGATATGGTTAACCCTGCCTTCAAGAATGTTCCGGGTATCTATTGCTACAAAATATATCAATCCAAAATTAATAGCTTACAACAAAAGGCATTTTATCACAACTTTTGATTTTGTAGATCAAGAAAGGGGGCAAGGCTTAGCTGGGCAATTTTTTTTCTGTTCCTCATGTCAACTTAAGTTTCTCAGACATAATCCAATTGAAACTTGGGCTCATTTGGAGGGTCCAAGATGACTTCATTCACATATCTGGGGCTGGTTCAGGGATGGCTGAAAAGCTGGGCTCAGCTGATGACTAGATTGCCTACACTTAGGCTCTTCAGCATGTGATCTTCTCACATGGTAGGTGTGTTCAGGGCTTCCAGAGTGTTCCAAGAGGCCTGAGTAGAAGTCTCAAGGCTTCTTTCGATGTAATTTCTGCTGTATTTTTGTTAGCCCAGATTCAAGGGGAAAGGACTAGATTCCACCTTACAAATAAAGGAGTAACTAATATATTTTGGTGGAGATTAACAGGTTCATGTATAAATAATCATATATTTGCTACCATAGAAGTATGCACAGAGTACAGGAATAACTGAAATGAATCTTAAAAATTAATAAAAAATAATCATGTAAGTTATTCTAAGTCAATAACTTGAACAGACACATGGCAGTATGAAGGAGCTAGATGTGCTCAAAAAATTGCAATTATTATGATACTAGAGGCCTGGTGCATGAAATTCGTGCACTGAGGTGGTGTCCTTCAGCCCAGCCTGCACCATCTCCAATCTGGGACCCCTTGGGGGATGTCCGACTGCTGATGTGGGATCGGGCCTAAACTGGCAGTCAGACATCTCTCTCACAATCCAGGACTGCTGGCTCCTAACCACTCGCCTGCCTGCCTGCCTGATTGCCCCCTAACCACTCCCCTGCCAGCCTGACCACCCCCAACTGCCCTCCCCTGCCAGCCTGATCGCCCCAACTGCCCTTCCCTGCAAGCCTGGTCCCCCCAACTGCCCTCCCCTGCTGGCCTGGTCACCCCCAACTGCCCTCCCCTGCAGGCCTGGTCCCCCCAACTGCCCTCCCCTGCTGGCCTGGTCGCCCCCAACTGCCCTCCCCTGTTGGCCTGGTTCCCCCCCAACTGCCCTCTCCTTCCAGCCCAATCGCCCACAACTGCCTTTTCCTGCCAGCAGTCTTGTGCCAGCCATCTTGTGATGGACATCTTGTGATGACGTGTGGGGCGGCCATCTTGTGGCTGCCATCTTTTGATGACATGGGGGTGGCCATCTTGGGATGACATGGGGCGGCCATCTTGTGATGATGTGAAGGTGTTGCTTGAGGGCGCAGGGGCCACCTAGGCTTTTATTAGTATAGATAATGGAGTACAAAGAGGGGGAGCCACAAGGCAGTCAGGGGAGAGCCCCACAAATCCAGAGCAAGTCTGCCTATCTTATTAGGGTCAAGAATGGACCTGGTGTCCAGAGCCTGTAGTCACATTGCTCCAGACCCTCCCCTTAGATAAGGGTCAATAGAGAGCATCAGACATGCCCCTCGCCACCTGCACAGATTTACCTCTACTATCTGCCTCAAGTCCACAGCTCCTTTCATCCCTCTTAATGTTGGTCACCATAAGAAGCCCTTGCCTCCCTAAGCCATCTCCTGCACCTAATGCTCTGAGGCTCTGCTTATGCACTATCCTGTTTCCTGCTTCTATTCTTCCCCAACTTCTGAAACCCTTCTATTCAACCCTCTGGAGTTCAGGATTTTCATCAGCACACAAATTTTTTACTTTTAAGTCATTTTAAGTCCCTTTTTTTCTCTATAAGATTACTATTTTCTCATTTACAGTTATTAGTATAATTATTTTGTAAGGAGATAGTTTCAAAAATTTCTGTGTCAGAAAAGTAGGAACCTACCTTGGCCCAACTGGGTGAAGAGAACAGCTATGAAGAGTTGTGATCCAGCACTGGGTGTCAGGGTCCAGAGGGATGAGGAGAAGCCTTCATCATGGGAGCCCCCAAGGAATGGATGTGGACCCCAAGTAGAATGGGAAGCATCCGCATCTGTGAGTGTGATGGCAGAGGTAGGAGAGTGGAAACATGAAGGGGATTCGTTGGATAAGTAATGAATGAGCAAGGGGAGCCAAGTTCCTCACTGTGGAGGAAGAAAGGTACAAATATGGAAATAGCGAAAACTAGGTTAAAACCTGTGGTGTTGGATTGAAATTAAAATTTGTATGAATTTATGGTTTTCCATGTACATACAGAAATAAATGTTCAGTTTCTTGTTTCTTATAAGATTAACCATACAACCCAACAATCCCATTCCTAGGTATTGCCCAACAAAAATTAAAATTGTGTGTGCATAGAAGTACATATGGACTCTTTTCATAATCATCAAAACAACTTAAATGTCCTTTAACTCACGGAGGTACATTCATCCAGTGGAATACCATTCATCAATGAAAAGAAACAAGCTATAACAGTATGGATAAATGCCAAATGTAGTATTCTAGTGCATTAAGCCAGCTGGAAAGGCTATATACTGTATGATTCCATTCATATGACATTCTGGAAAAGAAAACACTATAGGGACAGATAGCAATGGTTGCCAAGGAATGGGTGTGTGGTGTAGGGTGACTACAGAGGGGCATTTTTTATTATCTCTAGAACTGTTCTGTATCTTGATTGTGTTGTGGTTGCATGACTGTAAATTTGTGAAAACTCACAGAAATGCTCACTCAAAAGGGTAGATTTTATTATCTGAGAATTATACCTCAACTTACCTGACTTAAAAATGGCTAAAAATTAAGCATATTCTTATATTTTCAAGCATTGCATAGTGGTTTGTTGTTTGCAGACATTTGTAATTTATGTTATTAAAATCATAAGCTATTACAGGTGAAAGGAGATAAGTCATCTCATGTCAATTCCCTCTTTTTTTAATCCTCACCTGAGGATATTTTTCCATTGATTTTTAGAGAGAGTGGAAGAGGGAGGGAAAGACATAGAGAAACATTGATGTGAGAGAGATACATCAATTGGTTGCCTCCTGCATGAACCCTGACCAGGGTCTGGGCCAGGGAGGAGCCTGCAACCAAGGTACGTGCCCTTGACTGGAATCAAACCCGGGACCCTTTGGTCCACAAGCTGACACTCTATCCTCTGAGCCAAACTGGCTAGGGTAGTTCCATCATTTTCCACTTGGGTTGGCGAACACACAATACAATATACAGGTCATGTATTATAGAATTGTACACCTGAAACCTATATAATTTATTAACCAATGTCACCTTGATAAATTCAGTAAAAATAAATAAATAAATAAATAAATAAATAAATAAATTTTCAAATGAGAAAAGTAACAGCCAGAAGAGGAAATGAGACATGACAAGGAACAATTTGCTTTCAAATTTCGATTATGTGTAAATTAGGTAATTCAGAGGCTATAATTAGCATTAGTTTTGTTATTTTTTCTCCTGATATATATCTATATTATAAAAGGCCAGTGGCCATAATGCCGCAACACCATAAGGACCAAATGACTGGTACCAGGAGGTGCATTGATGGATCCCGCGGCAGCACAGCGGGTCTGGGTCTCATGTGATTTCGCATGCTGGGCCTCTAATATATATATATATATGCCTAAGTGACCGGTCAACCAGTCACTATGATGCACACTGACCACCAGGGGGCAGATGCTCAATGCAAGAGCTTCCCCCTGGTGATCAGTGCACTCCCCTAGCCAACCTCCGGTGGCCGGCCAACCTCCCATGGTCCCTCTCCAGGCCAGCCGGCCCCGATCAGCCCCTATCGAGACTGGGCAAGGCAGCACCAATCGCCCCCATCGCCGGCCAGGCCGAGGGATGCCACCCATGCACAAATTTGTGCACCAGGCCTCTAGTAGCAAAATAAAGTCCAAATTCTTGGCATTTATTCAGTTTTTTTAAAATTTTTATTTTATTTTTAATGTATATTTTTGTTGATAGTATTACAGATGTCTCCAGTTTACCCCCCTTTACCTCTGTCCTCCCAGCCCCTACCACCCCCAACCCCCAGTTCTTCACCACCGTATTGCCCATGTCCATGGTCTATGTACATAAGTATGTAAGTTCTTTGGTTTACCTCTTCTCGTCCCTCCAACCCCACATCAAGGTATATCAGTCTGTTCCATGCCTCCATTCTTCAAGTCTTATTTTATAGGTCAATTCATTTTGTTCATTAGATTCCACAAATAAGAGAAATCATGTGATATTTGTCTTTCTCAGATTGGCTTATTTCACTTAGCATAATATTTTCCAGGTTAAGCCATGCTGTCCCAAAGGGTAAGAGAGCCCTCTTTTTAAAGTTGCATAGTATTCCATTGTGTAAATGTACCACAGCTTTTTTATCCCTTCATCAACTGATGGACACTTGGGCTGTTTCCAAATCTTAGCTATTGTAAATAATGCTGCTATGAACATCCTCTCAAGGCTTGTTGTTTGTTAATTTTTTCATGATAGCCATTCTGACAGGTGTGAGGTGATATCTCATTGTGGTTTTAATGTGCATTTTTATGATGATTAGGGACTTTGATCATTTTTTTTCATATGTCTCTTGATCATTTATATGTCCTCTTTGAAGAAATATCAATCAGGTCTTCTTCCCATGTTTTTATTGGATTGTTTGTCTTCCTTTTATTAAGTTGTATGAGTGCTTTATATATTTTGGATATTAAACCCTTATCAGATGTATCTTTGGCAAATATGTTCTCCTATACCAGTGGTCGGCAAACTCATTAGTCAACAGAGCCAAATATCAACAGTACAACGATTGAAATTTCTTTTGAGAGCCAAATTTTTAAAACTTAAACTATATAGGTAGGTACATTGTTATTAACTTAATTAGGGTACTCCTAAGCTGGCCTTTGCTAAAAACGTCCTCAATCTGATTGAGGTATGTTCGCTGAGGTCAACCCCTTCCAACTCTCCCATCCACACTCATCTTGTGTACTTGTTTTGTCTATCTCCTTTCCGAAAACCGACTTCTGTGCATGGGTCACGAAGTTTCAATTGCACTGTATGTGCGCGCCCACACATGGTATTTTGTGGAAGAGCCACACTCAAGGGGCCAAAGAGCCGCATGTGGCTCACAAGCCATGGTTTGCTGACCATGGCCCTAGGAAATGAATTCATAAACATATTGCTACATGAGATGTTTGAGATTTTACTGCCTTCTCTAAGATTTTTATGGTTTCATGCCTTAAATTTAAGTCTTTTATCCATTTTGAGTTTATTCTTGTGTATGGTGTAAGTTGATGGTCTAGTTTCATCTTTTTGCATCATGTGTCTGTCCAGTTTTCCCAACACCATTTGTTGAAGAGACTATCTTTATTCCATTGTATGTTCTTGCCTACCTTTGTCAAATATTAATTGACTATAATGGTGTGGGTCAATTTCTGGGGTTTCTGTTCTGATTCATTGGTCTATATGCCTGTTTTTGTGCCAGTATAAGGCTGTTTTGGTTATAATGGCTTTGTAGTATAGTTTGATATCCAGTATTGTGATCCCTCCCACTTCCTTCTTCTTTCTCAAGATTGCTGCAGCTATTCGGGGTCTTTTATGGCTCCATATACATTTTTGGAGTATTTGTTCTAGCTCTGTGAAGTATGCCATTTGTATTTTAATAGGGATTGTGTTGAATCTATAGATTGCTTTCAGTAGTATAGACATTTTAATGTTGTTAATTCTTCCAATCCATGGACAGGGTATACATTTTCATTTTGGGGGGTATTTCTTTTTTCCACATCCTATAGTTTTCCAAGTACAGGTCTTTTACCTCCTTGGTTAAGTTTATTCTTAGGCATCTTATTTTTGTTGTTGTTGCAGTGGTAAATGGGGTTGCTTTTTTAGTTTCTCTATCTGAGAGTTCATTCTTGATGTATAAAAAAATTCCATCAATTTCTGGATATTGATTTTGTATCCTGCTACCTTACCAAATTCATTTATTAAGTCTAGTAATATCTTGGTGGAGTCTTTAGGGTTTTCTATGTACAATATCATGTCATTTGCAAATAATGACAGTTTTACTTCCTCCTTTAAAATTTGGATGCCTTTTATCTCTTCTTGTCTTCTTTGCTGTAGCTAGGACTTCCAGTACCATGTTGAATATGAGTAGTGAAAGTGGACATCCTTGTCTTGTTCCTGTTCTTAAGGGAAATGCTTTTAGTTGTTGACCATTGACTCTTATGTTGGCTGTAGGTTTGTCATATATGGCCTTTATTATATTAAGGTATGATCCCTCTATTCCAACTTTACTGAGAATTTTTATCAATAGAAGGGTAATGAATTTTGTCAAATGCTTTTTATGCATCTATTGATATGATCATGTGATTTTGGTATCTGTGTTCATCAAGGATATTGGCTTGTAATTTTTCTTTGTAGTGTCTTTATCTGGTTTTAGAATTAGGATAATGCTGCCTTTGTAAAAAGAGCTTGGAAGTTTTCCTTCCTCTTGAATTTTTTGGAATAGTTTGAGGAGGATTGGTGTTAGTTCTTTAAATGTTTGGTAAAATTCTCCTGTAAATCCATCTGGTCCAGGACTTTCGTTTGCTGGGAGTTTTTAAATTACTGCTTCAATTTCAACAGTTATTATTGGCCTACTCAGGTTTTCTGATTATTTCTGATTGAGTTTTGGAAGAATGTATGTTTCTAGGAATTTGTCCATTTCACCTAGGTTGTCCAGTTTGTTGGCATATAGTTGTTCATAGCATTTGCTTATGATCCTTTGTATTTCTGTGGTGCCCATAGTTATATTGCCTCTTTCATTTCTGATTTTATTTATTTGGATCTTCCCTCTTTCTTGATAAGTCTCACTAGATGTTCATCAATCTTGTTTATCTTCTCCAGCTCTTGGATTCATTGATCTTTTGTACTGTTTTTATTTTTATTCTCTATGTCATTTATTTCCTCTCTGATCTTTATTATTCCTTTCCTTCTACTTCCTCTGGGCTTTTCTTGCCTTGCTCTTTTTTAATTCATTTAGTTGTAGGGTTAAATATTTTATTAGTCCTTTATCTTGATTTTTTTTGGGGGGTGGGGTGGGAAGAAGGCCTGTAGTGCTATGAACGTTCCTCTTAGGACTGCTTTCACCGTGTCCCATAGGTTTGGGGTTGTTGTGTGTTCATTTTCATTTATTTCCAGGAAGTTTTTAATTTCTTGCTTGATCTCATTGGCAATCCATTCATTGTTTAATAACATGCTATTTAGCCAACATGTATTTGAGTTTTGTTATTGTAGTTGATTTCTAACTTCATGCCATTGTGATCCGAGAAGATGTTGATATTATATCAATCTCCTTGAATTTGTATAGGCTTGTTTTGTGTCCTAATATGTGGTATATCTTTTATAAAGTCCCATGTGTGCTTTAAAAAAGAATGTATATTCTGTTGCTTTGGGGTGAAATGTTCCATAAATATTAGTTAGATCCATTTAATCTGGTGTGTCATTTAAGGCCTCTGTGTTCTTGTTGTTTTTTGTCTGGAAGATCTATCTAGTGGTGTCAGTGTGGTGTTGAAGTCCCCCACTATGACTGTATTGCTGTTAACCTCTACCTTAAAGTCCACATAGAATTTTTTTATGAACATGGGTGCTCCTATATTGGGTGAATATATGTTTACAAGGTTTATATTTTCTTGTTGAATTATTCCCTTTAGTATTATGAAGTGGCCTTCTTTGTTTCTTGTTATGGCCTTTGTTTTGGTGTCTATTTTGTCTGATATGAGTATTGCTACCCCAGCTCTTTTTTCCTTTCCTTTTCCATGGAATACTAGAGGCCTGGTGCACAAAAATTTGTGCACTCAGGGGGATCCCTCAGCCCGGCCTGTGCCCTCTCACAGTCTGGGACCCCTCAGGGGATATCCACCTGCTGGCTTAGGCCCGCTCCCCGGGGGATCGGGCCTAAGCTGGCAGTCAGACATCCCTCTGGCAGCCCAGGAGCCCTTGGGGGATGTCCACTTGCCAGCAGGGAGCAGGCCTAAGCTGCAGTTGGACATCCTTAGCACTGCTGAAGAGGCGGGAAAAGCTCCCGCCACCACCACTGTGCTGGCAGCCATCAGCCTGGCTTGTGGCTGAGCAGAGCTCCCCCTGTGGGAGCGCACTGACCACCAGGGGGCAGCTCCTGCATTGAGCGTCTGCCCCCTGGTGATCAGTGTGTGTCATAGTGACCAGTCATTCCCAGTCTTTCTGCTGTTAGGGTCAGT
>NW_005371082.1:110533-127638 GCF_000412655.1 Myotis brandtii | reverse complement strand
CCAGCTCCGTGGCTGCCACCATCTTAGTTGGGTTAATTTGCATACTCACTCCTGATTGGCTGGTGGGCGTGGCTTGTGGGGGTAGCAGAGTGGTGGAGTGATGGTTAATTTGCATATTTCTCTTTTATTAGTGTAGATATTTTTCCATCCCTTCACTTTCAGTTTCTGTGTATCTTTTGTTTATGGCTATGATCCTCTCTCTCTTCCTCTTCTTTTTAAAGCAGTCCCTTTACCATTTCTCATATTGCTCGTTTGGTGTTAATGTACTCTTTTAGCTTTTTTTTCCTCTGGAAAGCTCTTTATTTAACCATTTATTTTAAATGATAGCCTTACTGAATACAGTATTCTTGGATTTAAGCCCTTGCTTTTCATTACTTTGAGTACTTCATGCCACTCCCTTCTGGTCTGAAGTGTTTCTATTGAGAAGTCAGTTGACATTTTAATGGGAACTCCTTTGTAGGTATTTTTCTTTCTCTTGCTGCCTTTAAGATTCTTTGTTTGTCTTTAACATTTGCCATTTTGATTATGATGTGTCTAGGTTTGGGTCTCTTTGGGTTTCTCTTGATTGGGACTCTCTGTGCCTCCTGAACTTGTGCGACATTTTTCTTCACCAGGTTGGGGAAGCTTTCTATCTTTATTTCTTTAAATAGGTTCTCTTTTCCTTCCTCTTCTGGTTTTTCAATCAAGTGGATATTGTTACTTTTCATGTTGTCCCAGAGCTCCCTTAAGCTATCTTCCTGCTTTTAAATTCTTTTTCCAATTTGCTGCTAAAATTGGGTATTTATTTCTATGTTGTCTTCCAAATCGCTGATTCTATCATCTGCTTCATCCAATCTACTTTTAATGCCTTCCAGTGTGTTCTTGATGTTAGATATATCATTCTTCATCTCTGTCTGGATTTTGTTCATGGCCTCTATGTCCTCTTTCATACTCTTGTAATTTGCAATAAGTTCCTTAAGCACCTTTATAACCATTGCTTTGAAGTCTAAGTCTGATAGGTTGCTTACCTCCATTTCATTATTTCTTTTTCTGGAGTTTCCTTCTTTTCCTTCATTTGGGGGATGTTCCTTGGTATCCCCATTTTAGCTGTCTCTCTGTATTTTCTCCTATGTGTTTGATAGAATTGTTATGCCCTGCCCTCCAATCTTTGTGGGATGGCCTTATGAAGAAAGTATCTTGAGGAGTCCAGTGGTGCAGTTTCTTTGTTCACCTGAGCTGAATGTTCTAGGAATGCCCATTCTGTGCATTATTTGGGCTCGCCTGTTGTAATTGGGACTGTTTCTATCAGGTCAGAACAAGACACAACAGGACCAAACAAAAAATATCATGAAAATCAAGCTATTCAATGCAACAACAGGAAATACTGAGAAGGAAAAAAAAGAGAAAGCAAAGCAAAGAGAAAAAATAAAAAGAATACTAAAAGACACACAATCCAAGATTTAGAGGGGGATATAAACAAGAATAAGATGGAAAAATGGCCATATGGGAACAAGGAGGATGCTAAAAGAACTGGTATAGGAGAAAAAAGAAAAGGAAACAGAAAATAAGTGAAATAATAATAATGAATTTAAAATATAATGATAATGAATATAGGATATAGATAGAAAATGTAAGATTGAAATAACGAGAAAAAAGAGAAAATCAAAATAAAATAAGGAAAATTAATCACAATAAGAATAGGCAAAAGTAGAATAGAATCAAAGGGATGAGAGAAATTAGAGATATGCAAAAAAAGAGAGAGAGAGAGAAGAAAGAAAAAAGGGGGGAAAAACCAACAAATAAACAACAAAAAACAAAACCAATAATATCCATTCACACACACCCAGATCAAAAAACAAAACCTCACACACACACCCACTGAAAAACCTTTGAGTCTGCTATTTGTGGAGCTCCTTGGATTTTGCTCTGATGTTGAATATGGTCCCTTGGTGTGTCTATCCTGGGAACCCTGGAAGCTTCTCTGGTGCAGGTCAATATGAGTTACTGTCCCTTTCTGACCCAGGGCAACTTGAAGCCCTTAGTAGTCCAGTGGTTGGGGACTCCTTAGCCCAGAGGCTGGGTCTGCCTTGTGTCTCACACCTTGATTGTCCCTTTTGTAAGCTGTATTCCCTTTCCCCATGATGCTGGGCTCTGTGGGGATATCCTGGTCTTGGCCAGGATGGTTTGATCAGACTTCTGTTGGGTGTGATGCCAGTGGCTTGTGGGGGGAGGGGGCAGGCCCTTCCTCTCCTAATGCCTCAGCTCTGGCTTGCTGGTACCTCCTCTCTGTTACCTGCAGGGGCACAGATTTTTTGCCCTGGGGTGTTCCCCCTTGTCTCAGGTCACTGCAGGTCAGGTCAGAAGCAGCTGTTTTGCCAGTGGGAAAGAGGGGATTTCCCCTGTGTTCCATGTGGGCAGCGCTGATCTCCTTCCTGGACCTACTGTCCAGTGCCCTTTTTGCTCACCTGCACGAGTTCCTTCAAGTATTAGAGGGCCCTCCAGGTTTAATGTTAAGTGTGTCCTTCAGACCCCTCCAATGTAGGCTGGCCCTGAGCTCCACTGTGTGGTCCTCCTCACTGGTCAGAAGAGCTTCCCAGGCTACAGGATGGCAGAGGGCTAGTGCTACTCTATCCAGGGACTTCAGCCCCAGGCTCCCACTGCTGCACCCACTCTGCAGTCTCCACAGACAGTGCCTTTGAGTCTTCCTCTCTCAGTCCCAGGCCCTCCCGTCTCACCTACATATCTGCAGCCTCTTCAGTCTCCTCCGGTCCTCAGTTTAATAGTTCCAGGTCAGGCGAGGCTACATCCACTTCCTGTCCTTCTTGGAGGCAGGAATCTAGGGCAGTGGTGGCAGTGGTTGAGTACATGTCAGAGGCAAGAGCCCTGCAGGGTCAGTAGTGGTCGCCTGGTGGTGGTACAGTGTCCAGGCTGGGTTCCATTGGGCGCATGGGTTCAGGCTGGGTGTGTGCCAGGTGTGCAGAGGCCTCATGGGTGTCTGTTACAGGCATTCGCGTCTGGGTTGTGACCTCTGTGGGCACACGGGGACCAGGGTGGGGTCTGTCCAGATGGTGGTGAGGCTTGGCACATAGCCACTGCTGCTCCTCGCAGCCTCCTCCCAAAGAGGACCTTGTAAACCTTTCAAGGTGGCACACTCTCCAAGCTGGAGCTGTGACCAGGGAGTGGCTGTAGCAGTAGCAGAGGCTCTGTGCCCATAGTGAGGGGTCCCGTGGCTGTCAGCTGCAGATGCATAGGGTCCTGCTGCTGTTCCCTTAGGTTCATGGCCAGGTGTTGTCTGTGGCAGGCAGGCTCGGGCTTTCTCTGCTGCTGCTGCTGCTGTGTACTTAGGTGCACAGGCAGGCTCGGGCTTTCTCTGCTGCTGCTGCTGCTGCTGTGTACTTAGGTGCGTGGACCTGGGGTTGTGTCCTTGGGGCACTCTCACATGGGTTCAGGCCCAACTGTGGCTAGCCTGGGTGGTGGCAAGGTTGGGCACCTACCCACTGCTGCTTCCTGCAGCCTCCTCCCAAGGAGGACCTTGTAAACCCTTTCAGATGGCTCGCTTTCCAAGCCAGAGCCAGCGGGGAGTACCTGTGGTGGCAGCAGGGGCTCTTTGGCCAGGGGAGCTCGCACCCTCCCTCTCCCCAACCAAGGCTTCTGCATGAGAGTACTGTCACACACACACACACACACACACACACACACACACACACACACACACTCGCCCTCTCACTCCCTCACTTACTCACACTGTCCCTCTCTCCAGTCCTGCCAGCCGCCATGTTCCAAAGTACAATTTGTCCATTTACTCACTTTTTAAAAAAAATATTTTTTTATTGATTTCAGAGAGGAGAAGAGAGAGGGAGAGAGAGAACCATCAATGATGAAAGAGAATTATTGATGGGCTGCCTCATGCATGCCCCCTACTGGAGATGGAGCCCTCAACCTGGGCATGTGCCCTGACCAGGGATGGAACTGTTTGTTACCTCCTGGTTCATGGGTCCATGCTCAACTGCCAAGCCACACGGGCCTGGCAGCATTTATTCTCTTGAATCCAGAAATTAAGCAGTATATCATCAGATTAGAATTTATAATTTTAATGTTAGACCCCCAGAGCAAGGACAATGGGCCAGGTATAGAAACTCACTAGAGAAGAAAACTCCAGATGCCTAGCAAGGGACAAAATTGGGAAAACAAGAACCTCACCCCCAGGGTAACCTTTTCTCCCCTAGCATATCACTGGTCATGCAGTTTAGACTCCCTGACCTTTTCCTCCCTAAAGATAACATCTAGGCCTCCGGTGTATTTCAGCTCCAGACCCAGAAAAGTAGCAAAACCAGACAAGTGATGCCAGGGCTGCCTCAGGACCAGCTTTTACCTCCCAAGTCACTCGACAGGTTTCCTCAGCCTTAGCTATCATATACAAATTCCACTCAGCATACCACCCCCAATCTTAAGGGAAAATAGAAAATGAACTATTCCCTAAAGAAGAATACAGTGGGGCCTTGACTTACGAGTGTCCCGACTAATGAGTTTTTTTGAGATACCAGCTGTCTCTTGGCCGATTTTTTGCATTGAGTTGACAGAGTAATTTCAGTTAATGAGCTCCTTAACGAGCTCGGTCTTGGAACGAATTAAACTCGTAAGTCAAGGCCCCACTGTATAGGCAATCTATGTTAGGAGATTCATCTACATTGGAATCAGGTGTTGCCAATCACCCTGCTCAGGATTAGAGTAGCTCCCTGAATGGGGTTGGGTTTAGTCCCTATGAAGTAACATATGGGTGACCCTTTCAGGCTGCTATAGGAATAGATGCATATGTAGATCATGATGTTAAAAATTAAGAATTATATGCAGCATCTTTACCAGGTGTTCTAGTTATTGTCTTTCAGTATCTACAATATAAACTATTCTGACAATGTCACCCTCCCTTATAGTAATGGACATACTAAGTTGCCGGCTGGTTGGTTTCTGATATGTGGGGTAACTGTTTATTCATATAACCCTGCCAACAGCATCAGGAGGCCTTGTTTCTTAGGATGACTGGTAGAAGATAGAGACCTTTGGCCTGATTCCATAAAAATAATTACTAACAAATAGAGGAGGAAAATGTTAGGACTATAGGACAATAAGATCTTTAATGGCCATTTGTAAGCTTCCTGCCTTAGGAGAACAAGACCAGAAAAAATAACTTGGTGGACACTTGGAATCAGACCATATAAGAAACTGATACTGTCCTAAAGACACCTGATTGCACACCTGCATTCCATCCGCATTCCAAGCCCGCCCATTCAGCCCCCAGACCCACTGATGACAGACAATAAGAGCTTCCCACCAGTGACTGCATAAAGATGAAACTCCAGCTCCTGGGGGCAGCCATCATCAACCCAATGTCCCCTTGGTTCAGTGCTTAATGTCCCTTTCTTTAAATTAATTCAATTTTTCTTTATCCACTGTCTGAGATGACTATTTATTCTGCCCACGTACCACCATGATAACCTTTCATTTAAAAACTTCACTTTGGTTACCTCTAGGACAGTGGTTCTCAACCTGTGGGTCACGACCCCTTTGGGGGTCGAACGACCCTTTCACAGGGGTCACCTAAGACCATCGGAAAACACATATATAATTACATATTGTTTTTGTGATTAATCACTATGTTTTAATTATGTTCAATTTGTAACAATGAAATTGGGGGTCACCACAACATGAGGAACTATATTAAAGGGTTGCGGCATTAGGAAGGTTGAGAACCACTGCTCTAGGATATAAAATTCCTGATGGAATTGTTTGCTAAAAAGTGGATTATTATCCTGGTTTGTATGGCTCAGCCTATTATCGATTACCAATGTCGTAGCTGGACCAGCCCTTGTAGTTCTTAGGATTGCAAGATGCCCTTCAGTAATAACTATCAGAAAACTTTGAAATGATACAGGTTTTGTTACTTAACTAGACCTGGAAATTCAACAGAACATCTGGGACCACGAAGCAAGGTCGAGAGCTCACAGGATCCTGAGATTCTGCTTTTATTGGGATGGAGGCTGGGGGCCTAGGGTTTCACCTGGCCCACCCTTTATTGGTTAATTTAAAACATAGGAGCAGGAATTTAAAGCACAGGAAGAGGGAAAAAACCCACAAAAACAAGTAGCCCAAGTGGTCACTTATTGCAATTAACCAAGATCTCTAAAACAAGAGATGCCGTGGGGAAGGCAGCCTGGCTCCATGTGGCTTGTAGTGTTTATTGGAAATAGCTGTCTTTGAAGTGGATGCCTGGGTAATCAAAGCTTAAGTCAGGCCCATGCATTACAGTAAGCCCTTGATTTTGCTGACCTCAATTTAACAGAATTTCCAGTCCCTATGTCATATGTGAAAATTAACACCCTGTTAATTTTAAAATGCTTTTAACCCAAGATTTGCTTATAATCAAATTAACAGATTATTTGTCATTATTAATTCACTGTTATTTTGAACAAATTTTAGTGAATAGGCCATATATTGGAAAAAACACTATAATAATTTTTCCAACATAAATATTACATATCTACAACTACTATAGTCTACATACTTAAATCCAAGAGTTACTGTTTGTAAACAGTGTCAGGCGAATGATTAGCACATGATCACATCACATCATGCCCAAAAATTGGTTCTGTAGTCACATGGTGTGACTCTCTACAGCTGTTTGAACACCTGCTAGCAGGTGTTCCCACATGCACCAAGCCATGCCCAAGCTATGTGCATTTAATTGTGGTGACTTGAATGCATGCTTTTACTAGACCTATTCAGTATAAATTTAAAGTTACAGTAATACATTTAGAAAACTTTTCTGTGAAATTAAACTTTTTATACATAGTTAATTATAATTACACAAATATATTTACATATGTAAAAACAGGTAAACTAATTTGTCAATTTTTTAACATACCCATTCAGAAAACCTGGTTTACTATATAACGGACTTTCAACTTTAATAGACACCCCCTCAACTGAATTAGTCCATTATATCAAGGTTTTACTGTACAAGAAAAGATAAAAGTAACAATTGTCAGGGCTTATACTACTTATCCACACATGATGGATCTCATAATATTTCTAATGTTGATTTAATTTTGTAAACCATGCTTTGCAAATGCATGGTTGGATCCTGTGAGAGACTGTTATCAACTTTTGAGACTTTGAGCCCTTTCTTCAAACTAACTGCACACTGAATCACACCTGTAAGCGAGACTCCAGAGGGCTCCCCTGCCTGTGGGGGGGGGGGGTTGGCCCAAGCCCCGCAGCATGAGGTGCTTCCATCAAGCACAGTGGGAAAACCACTGCTCCCAAACCTAACTTTGGGAAGAGTACCATAAAGATGGTCCTCAGATAGAGAACCGTGCAGATTATGTAATCACACATTGAATTTGGTTCTTGTGAATGGGGCTTGTCAACCAGAGAAGTCTATGGCATCAGTTCAGAGTAACATATCTCTGTCCTAGAAATCAATCACTTGTTACTGTATAAAATGTCTTCGTTTCATTCTCTTGGCTTTTCTGCTGCCCCCACCCCTTTAAATCCATGTCTATTTTGGGGGAAGAGAGGGAAAATAAAGATTCAATGAGCTTAATTTAGGTGCTTCTGAGACATTCTAAAGGAGAGGACAGATTGGCAACCATATATTTGGGTATGGAGCTCAGAAGAGAGATGCTAGTGGAAGCCAAGGGTGTGGCCAGAGAGAACACCGGGAAAGGGCCTAGGATTGAGCCTGAGAAAGTCAGCTGTCAAGGCTGGGTAGAGGGGGATGAATGTGTAATAAGGGGGAAAGTGTTTCCTGAAGTAGGAGAAAAGCTAGGAGAGCACGGGATGGTGGACATCAAATGAGGATAGTATTTCAAGCAGAAATAGATACAGTATTGAATGCTGTTGAGAATGCAAAGGAAATGAAATTTTCAAATGTCCACAAGATTTAGTAGCATGATGGTGGTATGTTATCTCCAGAATTAAGTTTTCTATTCTTTCTGATAGTTCTTTAACACTGAAAACTCCTGAAGAGCAGACACCTTGAATAGATCTCCACATCCTCCTTTATTGCTTTTTTAGTTAAGAAATGCCCAATAAATATTGGCTATTTTGTGAACTTAATGATACACTTGAAACCTTCATTCAAAAAGTATTTGTTTTGGGGTGTGCTGGTGATAGAATTGTTCTATATCCTGATTGTGTTGCGGTTACATGTGTTAAAACTCCTAGAACTGTACACCTCAAAAGAGTCCATTTTATTGCATCAAAATTTAAAACATTTTAAAATAGTAGTGATATAATTATTTTTCTTACATGATGGTGAGCTTTTGGGTATTTATGGTAAAGAGATTCTTAAAATCTTATATGTAGTTCCTAAGTGGGCCGTTGTATTTATACAAGACAATAAAATACTGTATATTGAATAAAAATAACTAAAGTTTTAAATAAAGTATTTGAGAGAAATACAGAAAAGTGCTGATAGGAAATTCATGAAAATGCATATGTAATTTAAGCTGATACTAAAAGAAAGGAAAAAGAAAACCATAACAAAATCTCTATTGTTTCATCTTTTTAACAGACAGGAATGGGTCACTTGCGTGTTACAAAAGATGGGCTTCGCCTGGAAGGGGAATCAGAATTTTTATTTCCTTTGTATGCCAAAGAAATACACTCCAGAGTGGTAAGACAATGATGAAACATTTAAATCATTTGTGTTTTATGAAAAACAAATAATGGTTAAGCACAGAAATTTCTGAGGAGAAATAAAAAGGAGACATATGTACTACTATCTGTAATACTTTAAACAATAAATTAAAAATAAAATAAAATGTATACATGTACACACATTCATGATAAACTCTTTATAAATGGATTTGCTCTAAGGCTGTGGAACTTATTTCTAATACTAGAGGCCCCAAGCACGAATTCATGCACCAGTGGGATCCCTCAGCCTGGCCTGTGGGATCTGACCAAAACCAGCTCTCCGACATCCCCCGAGGGGTCCTGGATTACAAGAGGGCACAGGCCAGGCCCAGGGACCCCACTGGTGCAAAATCGGGGCTGGGGAGGTATGCGGGAGGTTGGCCAGCCAGGGAGGGACCATGGGAGGGCTCCAGGGCATGTCCAGCCCAACTCAGTCAGTCCTGATTGGCCAGACCCCAGCAGCAACCTAACCTACCAGTCAGAGCGTCTGCCCCCTGGTGGTCAGTGCACATCATAGTGAGCAGTTGAGTGGCCTTAGCATTTCATTAGCATATTACACTTTGATTGGTTGAATGAACGACTGAACACTTAGCATATTAGGCTGTTATTATATAGGATTACATTCTAAAAAGACTCCATTTTCATGCACTTCAAATCTGAATTTGGTGGTCTCAGTCATTTAAACCATAATAAAGTAAAGTTTGGTAATGAAAACCTTTATCAAAAACAATCTAAATTTCTTTCTATTAGTGCAACTAATTTAAATACACTTCTTTCAAGGCATTTAAGATTTATCTGAGAAGAATAGAAAGAAATTAGTGTCATAGTGGTATGTTCTATAGTAATTATACTAATTATACTGATTGTGATCCTGTAGGATTCTTCATTAAGAGATTAAACATCACTATTAAATAATTGTGTGACTTTAAAAGTAAATCTGCCTCAGTATTATCTTCATTTACTTCTATGAATTTTATAACAAGTAGAGCCAAGCACAAAATATAGTCAATTTTTGTACTATGTTCTACTTTACCTTATGTGATACTATGGACTTTGTAGTAGAGTTAAACATTTTGCTAGATTACTGATTAGTTGATATTAGCTAAATAAAATGTTAAAACTTTGTCCAACTATAACATATAAATTGTAAGTCATTTTTCTCCCATCTTTCTAGATATGAAAAAATATGTCAGTATCTCCTACATGCAGGGTCTGTACCAACTATTCCAGAGCAATTAGAAAGAAAACAAAAAGCCAACAACTGAGAAACACTTGGTCTTGTAAAAGAGATAAAGCACTCCTAAACTACACATCAGAACAATCACCAAGCTCTACTACCACTGCAAAATGATATGGTGTAAAACTTACACAGAAATACCGACTGCAAAGGAGAGATCCTAGAGAGCAGAGGACACATAAGTAGTTATTAGGCACTACTAGAAATATCTCAGTTGACAGTAGGAGCAGGCAAATGACCTATAATATGAACCTGATTCTGAGAGCTTATTCAGATAGTACACTTACATCAATCATAATGGTATTTCAGTGTAAAACAGCCCTGTTATATAGAAACATGGGGAATTAATGCAAGCTTTTATAAAAAGGAAAATCAGATGTGAACAAAAATTTACATATTAAAAAATAGAGAATAAAAAAATTTACATATTAGAAGTTAGGCTTCTTTTCCTTCAGAGTTATGTTGGCTGATCCCCTACCATATTTTTAAAAGCTAAAGCTAGTAGAATAACCTGGTGACTAAAAGCAGGTGATTAGATCATAGCAAATTTAATATTCTGGAATTAATAATACTTTTAGTTATATCTTTTTTTTCCCAGCTGTGACTCCAGACAGGATCCAAAGAGGAGTTTTACCATCTCTTCTCTGGGTTTTATGGAGACTTAGTTTACCCTTCTGTGTTAGCCTCTTAAGGCACTGAAATTTTAGTTGTATCTTATTAGACTCTTTCATCTACAGTATACTTTTAAAAAACCAAGGAGTAAAATTATGTAAATTGTTTTAGATAATCACATATTAAAGTGATATGTCAATCATTACACAAAACTACACAAACATTTAGAATATTATGGATAAAGTATTTTGTATCTAATATGACTTTCAATAATAGGATTAACTGAATAAAATGATGTCTTGTGATTTTCATGTTCATTGATATATTAGGTAAGTTTCCTTTTCAAAGATGAGTCTAGGAAGTAATTTTTCATAAACTTACAGAAATTGCCTTATGAATTTGCAAAATTCATTTGTCTGTATTGCTGGGCTGAGAAAACTTTTTTATTATAAATATAATTAAACATGGTACTGTAGCCTCTAGCAGTATGAAAAGGGGATCCCTCAAAATTATTACATGAGATCTTGTCAAGACTGAGCTTGGGGATTATAATTTAAACCCATCCACCCTGCCTGTTAACCCAAACACATAGCAATTATATCTGATAAAACAAAAGGTTGTATTTAAAAATATGTAATATGGTCATACATTAAATGAAACAAGCACACAGAGGTAAAATGATTGTCTTTGAAGTTCACAACCCTGAAAGGGGGTAAGGATAGCTTACAGGCAAAGCCCACAAAAGTAGCATCAACATGACAGAGACCTCAATTAAATCCATTGCATGAGACAGCAATGAAAGGCAGAAAATATTTGCAACTACTGCCCAAGCTTGAATAAAGCTGCATATCTGTGGGGAGGAAATCACAGAGATGCCAAATCAGGACCTGAATATCACTGAGGACATGAGCCCTGAGCCACTATTATAAAACAGAGACCCCGGAGTTTGAATAGAAACAATGCTAAAGCCTTTTGACAGGCAGGGTAAGTGCAGAACTTAAAATAATCCACATAGGGAGCTTGAGACTAAATCTTCAAACCACATAAGGTAAACTTATCAAATAAAACACTATAAAAAAGAATAATTTTCAACTAAGTAAAAATAATCAATCTGAAAATGATTGTGAAAGCAAAATCAAGAATCTCAAGGAAGTAGATCTATTTTTGAGTAGCTTCATTAAAAGAACAAATTATAAAATCAAACAGGTCATAAGGGCAGAAATAACAGAGAATAGATTTACCTTCTCTCATTAACCAACTAAAAACCTTGAAAAATGTATAAAATAATGATTTTTGCTGTAAAATGTCAATATGTTGAAATCTTACATCCAATAGATACAATAACCAAAATGAGACACAGAGAAACAAGACTGAATAAAATTAACAGAGTATCAGTGAACTGAGGGACAATGTGAACGGGTCTTATATATTTGTAATTGGAATCCTTGAAGGAGGGTAGAGGGAAGAAAGGACAAATATTGGGGTGGAGTATGATTCTTTTTCTCCAAGTGTAATGAAAACTTTAAACCATAGATCATGCTTAATGAAACACAAACAAAGGAAATGAAGAAAACTACATCAAGACACATCATAAATAAATTGCTTAAAATTAAAGATAAAGATAAATCTTCAAAGCAGACAGAGGAAAAGGACAATTGCATATTAAAAAGAAAAGAAAAGAAATTAAAGGAAAAGAAAAGAAGAGGAAAGGGAAATAACAGACTCCTAGTCAGGAATAATTCAAACCAGAAGACAGTGAAGCACCTACTTTAAAGTACTAAAACAAAGCCAACCCAACCTAGCAAAAATATCTTTAAAAAACAAAGCCAAAATAAAATCTTTTCAGACTTTCTAAAGCTGAACAATGTTATTTTAGCAGACTTACACTACAGGAAGTATTAAGGGAAGTACTTTATGCAAAGGGAATATGATATTAGATGGAAATATCAATCTTCACAAAGGAATAAAAAATATCAGAAATGGTAAATATGTGGGTAAACAAAAATAATACTTTTCATTATTTTTTTAATTAAATTTATTAGAGTGACATTGGTCAACATGAACATATATATTCCAGGTGTGGGTTTCCAATGCACTATGTGCCCACCACCTAAAGTCAAACTTCTCCTGTCACAATATATTAGGACTCTCTTTTCCCCTCACCACCTTCCCTATGGCAACCTCAACTCTGCTGTTTGTGTTCACAAGTTTCACTTTTATATCCCACAAATTAGTGAAATCATACGGTTCTTAGCTTTTTCTGACTGACTTATTTCACTTAGCATAATATTCTCAGGGTCCATCCATGTTGTTGCAAATGGTGCTATTTCATTCTTTCTTTGGCTGAGTAGTATTCCACTGTGTATAAGTACCACGTCTTCTTTATCCAGTCCTTTATCTCAGGCCACTTTGATTGTCTTTGCCACCGTGAATAATGATGCAATGAAAATAGTGGTGAATATATCTTTGAGAATGCGTGATTTTGAGTTTTTGGGGTATATACCAAGGAGAGGTTTTACTGAGTTGTATGGTAGCTCTATTCTCTACTTTTTGAGGAATCACCAGACTGTTTTCCATAGTGGCTGTACCAGTCTACATTCTCACCAGCAGTGAATGAGGGTCCCTGTTTTCCACAACCTCTCCAACACTGGTTATTGCTTGTCTTGTTGATAATGGCCACTCTAACAGGTGTGAGGTGGTATCTCATTGTAGTTTTGATTTGCATTTCCCTAATTGCTAGTGAGGATGACCATATCTATTGGCTGTTTGTATGTCTTCTTCGGAGAGGTGTATTTTTAGGTCCAGTATAAAAATATATCAATAAAATATAATTTTATTGATTTCAGAGAGGGAGAGAGAGATAGAAATATCAATGATGAGAGAGAATCATTGATTGGCTGCCTCTTGCATGCTCCATACTGGGGATCAAGCCTCCAACTGGGGCATGTACCCTGACAGGGAATCGAACCGTAACCATCTGGTTCATAGTTCAATGCTCAACCACTGAGCCATGCTGGCCGGGCTTCTCTGCCCACTTTTTGATTGGGTTGTTTGTTTGTTTGGTGAATTTTATGAGTTCCTATGGAATACTCATAAAATTAATATTTTGGAAATTAAACCTTTGTCAGAGCTACTGTTTGCAAATATCATTTCCTGTCTGGTTGGCTGCCCCTGTTTTGCTGTCAGTTTCTTTTGCTGTGCAGAAGCTTTTTAATTTGATATAGTCCCATTTATTTAGTTTTGCCTTTACTTCTTTTGCCTTTGGGGTAAAGTTCATAAAATGTTTTCTATGACTAAGGTCCATAAGTTTGGTACCTATTTTGCTTCTATGTTACTTGTTGTTTTGGATCTTAAATTTAGTACTTTGATTCATTTTGAATTAATTTTTGAACAGGGGGACAAACTATAATCCAATTTCATTGGTTTGCATGTGGGTTTCCAATTTTCCCAGAACCACTTATTAGAGACTATTTTTACTTCATTGTGTGTTTCTTGCTCCATTGCTGAAAATTATCTGTCCTTATACATGTGGTTTTATAGCTGAGCTCTCCATTCTGTTCCACTGATATGTGTGTCTGTTTATCTGTCAACACCATGCTGTTTTGATTATTGTAGCTCTGCAGCATAATTTGAAATCAGGGAGCATGATACCTCCAACTTTGTTATTTTTTCTCAAAATTGCTTTGGCTATTTGGCTATTTTATGGTTCCATACAAATCTGATGATTGCTTGCTCTATTTCTTTAAAAAAATGACATTGGCATTTCATGGGGGGTTGCATTAAATCTGTATATTGCTTTGGGTATTATTGTTATTTTAACTATGTTGATTCTTCCAATCCATGAACATAGGATATTTTTTCCATTTTTCTGTGCCTTTTTCTTTTTTTTCCTTTTAATCTTTATTGTTGAAAGTATTACACAAGTTCTCCTTTTCCTCTGATTAGCCTCTTCCAGCCCTCTCCTGTCCTACCTCCTCCCCCAGGCCCTCACCACCCCATTGTCTGTATCCACAGGTTATGCATATATGCATACAAGTTCATTGATTGATCTCTTCCCACTCACCCTTCCCTACCTTTCCTCTGAGGTTCAACAGTCTGTTCATGCTTTCTATGACTCTGGGTCTATTTTTGATCATCAGTTTATTTGATTCATTAGTTTCCACATATGAGTGAGATCGTGTGAATATAGGGGTGCATAAATTCTTTCTGATGAGTGTTTCAAGTTTCTTAAGATATATTCCTAGAAGTGGGATTACTGGGTCAAATGGTAGTTCCATTTTTAATTTCTTGAGGAAACTCCATACTGTTTTCCACAGTGACTGCACCAGTCTGCATTCCCACCAGCAGTGTACTAGGGTTCCTTTTTCTCTACAACCTTGCCAACATTTGTTGGTTGATTTATTGATGATAGCCATTCTGACAGGTGTGAGGTAATATCTCATTGTCATTTTGATTTGCATCTCTTGGATGATTAGTGACTTTGAGCATTTTTTCATATATCTCTTGGCCTTCTGTATGCCCACTGCGGAGAAATGTCTGTTTAAGTCCTTTGCCCATTTTTTAATTGGATTGTTCATCTTCCTTTTGTAAAGTTGTATGAGCTCCCTATATATTTTGAAGATTAACCACTTATCAGATATGTCATTGGAAAATATGATCTCCCATGTGGGGGTGGGTGTCTCTTGTTATTTTGATGATGGTTTCCTTTGCTGTGCAGAAGCTTTTAATTTTCATGTAGTCCTATTTGTTTATTTTCCCCTTGATTTCTAGTGTCCTAGGACAGTGGTCGGCAAACTGCTGCTCTGCAAACCATGGTTCGTGAGCCACATGCGGCTCTTTGGCCCCTTGCGTGTGGCTCTTGCCGACCACGGTCCTAGGAGAAGTATCAGTAACATATTGCTATGAGAGATGTCTGAGATTATGGTGCCTATGGTTTCTTCTAGGACTTTTATGGTTTCACATCTTACATTTAAGTTTTTTATCCATTTTGAGTAAATTATTGTGTATGGTGTAAGTGGTGGTCTAGTTTCATTTTTTGCATTTACCTGTCCAATTTTCCCAATACCATTTATTGAAGAGACTGTCTCTGCTCCAATGTATACTCTTGCCTATTTTGCCAAATATTAATTGAGCATAGTGGTTTGGATTGATTTCTGGGTTCTCTGTTCTGTTCCATTGATCTATATGCCTGTCCTTGTGCCAGTACCAGGCTGTTTTGAGTACAATGGCTTTGTAGTATTACTTGGTATCTGGCATTGTGATTCCTCCAACTTTGTTCTTCTTTCTCAAGATTGCTGCAGCTATTTGGGGTCTTTTTTGTTTCCATATAAATTTTCGGAGTGTTTGTCCTAGGTCTGTTGGTATTTTAATAGGGATTGCATTGAATCTATAGATTGCTTTGGGTTGTATGGACATTTTAATGATGTTGATTCTACCAATCCAGGAACATGGTATATTCTTCCACTTGTTTATATCTTCCTCTATCTCTTCTTTCTTTTTTAATACACTGAGGCCACATTTATGTTGATAAATGTGTTCAGTATTTTTTTTATTTTTTATTGATTTCAGAGTGGAAGGGAGAGGGAGAGAAAGAGATGGAAACATCAATAATGAGAGAGAATCACTGATCAGTTGCCTCCTGCATGGCCTGGGACCCTTCAGTCCGCAGGCTGACACTCTATCCACTGAGCCAAACCAGCTAGGGCTATCTCTTTTTTCAATGTCCTGTAGTTTTCAGAGTATGGGTCTTTTACCTCCTTGGTTACGTTTATTCCTAAGTATCTTAATTATTTTGTTGAAATGGTAAATGGGATTTTTTTGTTTTTGTTTTTGTTTCTCTTTCTGAGAGTTCACTGTTGGTGTATAAAATCTATGGATTTTTGGGTCTTCATTTTATATCCTGCTACATTTCTGAACTCATTTATTAAATCTAGTAGTTTTTTTTATGGAGTCTTTAGGCTTTTCTATGCACCATATCATGTCATCTGTGCATAATGACAGTTTTACTTCCTTACTATGATTGTATTGCTGTCGATCTCTCCCTTGATATTCTCCAGAAGTTTTTTATATATTTAGATGCTCCTGTATTGGATGCATATATGTTTACCAGAGTTATAGCCTCCTGTTTTATTGATCCCTGTAATATTATGAAGTAGCCTTCTTTATATCTTGTTATGGCCTTCACTTTGAGCTCTATTTTGTCAAATATAAGTATTGCTATCCTAGGTTTTTGTTTTTTTCATTTCCATTTGCCTGAAAAAAGTTTTTCCTTCCCTTCAATTTCAGTCTGTGTGATTCCTTTGTTCTGAGGTGGGTCTCTTGTATACAACATACATATGGGTCATGTTTTCTTATCCATTCAGGTACCCAATGTCTTTTGATTGGAGCATTTAATCCATTTACATTAAGGTTATTATATATAAGTACTTTTTTGTTGCCATTTTTATTCTTTTTTTTAAAATTAAATCTTTATTGTTCAGATTATTACATTAGTTACTCTTTTTTCCCCACCATAACTCCCCTCCACCCAGTTCCCACCCCACCCACCGCCCTCCCTCCCCACCCCCTGTCCTAATCCATA
>NW_005371082.1:106887-108919 GCF_000412655.1 Myotis brandtii | reverse complement strand
TCGGTATGTTTTTCTCTTTCCTTCTAGTTGTAGAATTTCCACTCAGCCAGCCTTCCTGTGGTTCTGGATGATGTCCGTTCCGTCTTTTAGTTGTATTTTTGAAGTGGTTGTGGGAGGCAGCTATCTCTGGTGTTTACCTATGCCGCCACCTTGGTTTCTCCCTTTTTTATTCTTTATGCCTGTGTTCCTTCTTCCATTTCTATTTCTTCATTTTATAGCAGTCCCTTTAGCATTTCTTACATTGTTGGCTTGGTGGTAATAGTGGTAATAAATGTTCTTAGCTTTTTTTATTTTTTCTGCAAAGCTCCTGATTTCAACCTTCAATTTTGAATGTTAGCGCTACTGGATAGAGTATTCTTGAATTCAGTTCCTTGCTTTGCATCACTTTGTATGCGTTTCTGTTGAGAAATCAGTTGATAGTCTAATGGGAGATCCCTTGTAGGTAACTTCCTGTTTCTCTCTGGCAGCCTTAAAGAATCTTACTTTGTCGTTGATGTTTGCCAATTTAATTACAATGTGTCTTGGTGTCAGTCTTTTTGTGTTCATCTTGTTTGAAACTCTCTGTGGTTCTTGGATTTGTGTGACTTTTTCTTCCCAACCTCAGGGAAGCTTCCTGTCATTACTTCTTCAGACAGCTTTTCTATTGCTTGCTCAGCTTTCTCTCCTTCCGGCACCCCTATGATGCAGATGTTGTTTTGTTTCTTGTTGTCCTAGAGCTCCCTTAGACTCTCCTCCTGCTTTTGAAATTTTTTTCCAGTTGCTGCTCTGCTTGGGTGTTTTTTTCGACCTTGTCTTCTAACTCGCTGATTTGGTCCTCAGCATCTTCTAGTTTGCTGTTGAAACCTTTCATTGTGCTCTTTATTGCAGCTATGTCATTCTTCATTTCCACTTTATTCTTACACATCATGATTTCTTATCCAGGCATTTTAAGTATCCTATAACCATTACTCTGAACTCTTTGTCTGACAAATTGCTTGCCTCCATTTCATCTGGTTCCTATTCTGGTGATTCCTCCTTTTCTTTCATTTGGGGGTTGTTTCTTTGTCTTCCCATTTTTGCTGTTCCTTTGTAATTTTTCTATGTATTAGATCAAACTGCTATGCCACCCAGATTTTTTGAATTGGTCTTATGTAGTAGATGTTTTGTGGGACCCATTGGTGCAGTCTCTCATGTTTCCTGGTCTGGGTGTTTTTGGGAGGCCCACTACTTGAGATATTTGGGTTCTCCTGATATAGTTGGATCTTGAATGTTATTGTTCCGTTCATGAATGGAGTCTCCTCTCAGGGTGTCTGATTATGTGGCTCACTCCCTACCACATTGTGCCAACCGTTATGGAGATGCTGAATAAACAGCACAAAATACAACATGACAAGACATGACACAGAAGGAACAGAACACGAATGTAGGTAAGTCACCTATAACCCCAATAAAAGTGACCACCAGAGAAAAGAGAATTAGGAAAGAGGAAAGAGAGCAAGAATGATAGTGAAAAAAAAAGAGAAAAAAATAAAGAAATAATATGGGGAGAAAACACAACAAAACAAACAAATAAACCAAAAAGCACAAACAAAAAACACCCAGAAAAAAAAGGGGGGGAAAGAATCTGTGGATTCAGAGCTTAAATAGAGAAAATACAGTTAAGGAATTGGATGAATATGGGAAAGACCATGGTTTAGAATAGAGGATGGAGAAAAGAAATGAGAAGACTAGAAGAAAAAATTAAAAAATTAAAAAAAATTTTTTTTGAAAAGAAGAATGGAAGAGAGAGCAGATAGACCTACATTTAGCAAGTGAAACAAGTAAAAAAAATTAGGAGAAGAAAAGCGAAAGAGAAGAAAGAAAAGGAATTGAGTAGTGAAGAAAAAGAAAAGAGAAGGGGAAACAGAGTAGGAGCAGGGAAGAGGAAATTAGATATATAGGTGTACCAGTTAATAATGCAGATTTTGTAATCAAAGAAAACACAATAATTTCAAGAGAAACATCAAAAATGCTTTATTCAAAGTAATGTCCATTGCTAGCTACACATTTCCCC
>NW_005371082.1:93890-106778 GCF_000412655.1 Myotis brandtii | reverse complement strand
AAGATCTTTTAACGTGTCTTTAACTGGTTTTGAAGTGTGTGATGGTGCATTATCATAAAGCAAAATTACTTTGCTGTGTCTTCTGGCCCATTCTGGTCATTTTATGATTAAAGTGTGGTTCAAATTGATTATTTGTTGTTGGCAGCAATCGGTATTAACAGTTTCACCTGTTTTAGAAGCTCATAACACACCATACCTTCCCGATCCCACCAAACGCAGAGCATTGTCTTCTTTCTGAAGAGATTTGGCCTTGCAGTAGATGTTGATGGCTGAGCTGGATCAACCCATGATTTTGTGCATTTGGGATTCTCAAAATAAATCCATTTTCATGGCCAGTCACAATTTGATGCAAAAACGACCTTCTTTCATGCAGTTGAAGCAACATTTTACTGATGACTTTTTGGTCTTCCATTTGTCTTTCGTTCAGTTGATGTGGCACCCATTTTCCTTCCTTTAAAATCTTTCCCATTGCTTGTAAACAATCAGAAATTGTTTGCTGAGCAACGTTTAATCTTTCTGCAAGCTGTTTTTGAGTTTGACACATATCTTCATCCAATAGTACTTGTAATTGTTGGCCTTCAAACTTTCAGTTGACCTGGACATTCTTTGTCTTTCACATTGAAATCATTACTTTTAAAGCGTTTAAACCAGCATTCACAAGTATCTTGAGATGGAGCATATTCACCATAAGCTTCCCGAAGTATACAATAACTTTCAGCAGCACTTTTCTCCAAAATAATGAATTAAAACTTCCCACAAATGCTCTTTTTTTTGGCACAAAATTTGACATTTTTAAGTGTAAACATATCTATGATGTTAAAACCTTCAGCAAATTTGACATATGAAGTTTTGAAGTTTGCTGTCAATACAAAATAGTATACATATCAAATCGCATATATATAAACATATGTGTAACTCCATCTATTGAAAAAAATCCTCATTATTAACTGGTTTATGAATAAACCAACAGAGAC
Source organism: Myotis brandtii (assembly GCF_000412655.1). Taxonomy (NCBI): domain Eukaryota; kingdom Metazoa; phylum Chordata; class Mammalia; order Chiroptera; family Vespertilionidae; genus Myotis; species Myotis brandtii. The sequence continues at coordinate 105,804 of NW_005371082.1, read as the reverse complement.
TAGAATAATAACACATCAATAAAGCAGATAAAGAAGTTTTATTTTTGAAAAGGAGGAAAAAGGAAGGAAATAAGAAAACTAAGATGGGAAAAGGAGAAGAAAAATGGGAGGAAAAAAAAGAAGTGAGGAAGAAAAAGGTGCAAAAAATAAATAAAAATAATAAAATAAGATGAAATTAAAAATTTAAATAACACATTTAAAAAAATAAAAAAGTAAAGTGTCATTTGCTTCAGCAGAGTTTTAATGCCCCCTGAGAGCTGGTTTAGGACCCCATTCTTCTGTTTCTGTCTGCTAATTCTGGGCTTCCTGTTAGGTACTTAGGTGCTGGCCACTGTCAGGCCCTGTCTTTTGGCTTTTTGCACCCTGCTTGAAGCTCCAAGCGATCCACAGGTCCTCAGCTTGTGTCTGTTTCCACAGGCCCTCTGCTTGTCTCTGTTTCCACAAGCTTTGGTGCAAGCAGGCAGAGCCAATCTGCCCTCTTTGTCTGCCTGCCAACTGTCAGTCTTAATCACTCAAGCTTCTCTTTCTGACAGGGCTTTAGGTGGGGTTGGTGCTATTTTGCTTTCAGAGAATAAGATGGGTATTTTTTCCTGACTCAGAGCTATTCCTCCATGAGTGGCCCAATATATTACTCTAGCCTTGGTTGGTCAGAGATCTTATATGGAGACCAATGGGATTGGCTGGCAACCTGGAGTTTTTATCAGTTTGGTTCCCAGAATAGTAGGGCATACTAGCCCCTCTTCCAATCCAGTCACTGAGGGCTCCTTGGGACTATTCAGGCCCATAACCGTGGCCTCTGCTTTTGTTTCCTCTGTAAAGCTCAAACTGTAGGAGTGGCAGGCTCTATTACCTGCCTTGAGGCTACTGGGAGGGGCTAGCTCTTCTGGGGAGAAATGGCCACTTAGGTTTGGAAGCTTAAGAATGTCCCAGTGCAGGACTCCTGGCCATGTCTCCTTGCCTTGCTTACCTCCCCAGCCTCTCCTCAGACACCTCAAATCTGCGCCAAAGCCTCGGGTGAGTTTTTCAATGGAAAAGTCATGTGTTGTGGGTTTAGAGGATAAAAGCAAAGACAAAACCAAACCAAAACTACTATGAAACTGCACTGTGCTGCTTGGGGCACCTTTCACCTTTCATGGTGCAGCCTTTTGCAGCTGTGGTCTTGGGTCCAGATTCCCTGGCAGTCAGCAGCCCTGTGACCTTTTCCTTTTCACAGTTGGATGTTATGCCTGTCACCAATGGACATAGCTTTGGTGCAACGCAGCTTCCTCCTTATCTTCTTGGCCTGCTGGCTGGTTGCCCGTCTCAAACCCATGTCCCATTCCTACCAGTCTCCAGGCATCCTCTGCCCTTTATTGTTGTAAATTGTCTCTTCACCTGTGTCTAATTTGTTAATTCTGGGTGGATGTTCTCTGATTTAGTTGTATTTCCAGTCTGGCTTCAGGATGAGATGCACAACACGTCTACCTACTGTTGACCAAAAAGCCTTACTGAAAACATAAACTGTCAATTAATATATATAAGATGTTTTATATGCTGTATTCTTACAATAAAGTAAGCTAGAAAAAATTATAAGGAAAAAAAGACACGTTTGCAGTGTTTATTGAAAAAAATCCACATATAATTGACCCTCACAGTTCATACCCATGTTGTTTAAGGATCAACTGTGTTAATAATAGACAAATTAGATTTCAGAGCAAGAGATAAATATCTCAGAGATACTGAGGGTCATTTCAAATGACATAGGAATAAATTCATCAACATTTATGTAGCTAAATATTTATATATCTAATATTTGAGCTTCAAAATACCTGAAGCAAAAGCTGATAGAACTTCAAGAAAAAAAAATTATTAAAATTTATAGTCATAGATTTCAACATGCCTCTGCCAATAACTGATATAACAAACCCACAGAAAATCAATAAAGATATAGGAGATTTGAACAAACTATCTACCTATTTGATATAACTAATATTTACATAGCACTCCTACCAGCAGCTGAATACAGGTTATTTTCAAATGCACAAGGAATATTTATTAATGTTAATTTTTGGATTATAAAACAAATCTAAATAAATATATAAGTATTGAAATCATACAATATATGTTATCTGACCATAATTAATTTTAATAAGACAATAGTAACACAAAAATATCTGAATATTTCCCAAATATTTGGAAATTAAATAAAACATTTATACATAACACATGGGTCAGAAAAGAAATCAAGTAGAAATTAAAGAGTATTTTTAACTAATTAAAAATTTAAAAAATAATATATTAAATTTGGGAGTATGTAGTTAAAGCTGTGTTTAGAGGAAAACTTATAGTACTAAGTGCCTATATTAAAAATAAAGAACATTAATGACTTCTGCATATGCCTTGAGAAGCTAGAAAGAAAGAACAAATTAAACCAAACATAAGAGAATAAATAAAAGAATAAAAAGCAGAACTTTTAAAAAAGAAAACAAAAGCAATAGAGAAACCAATGAAACCAAAAACCAAAAGATCATTCAAAATTAATCAACCTCTAACTAGATTAATCATTAAAAAGAGAGTACAGAAATGGCTAATGTCAAAAATTGTAGAGGGGACACCACCAATGAACCTCTAGACCAGTGATGGCAAACCTTTTGAGCTCAGCGTGTCAGCATTTTGAAAAACCCTAACTTAACTCTGGTGCCGTATCACATATAGAAATTTTTTGATATTTGCAACCATAGTAAAACAAAGATTTATATTTTTGATATTTATTTTATATATTTAAATGCCATTTAACAAAGAAAAATCAACCAAAAAAATGAGTTTGCGTGTCACCTCTGACACACGTGTCATAGGTTCGCCATCACTGCTCTAGACATTCAAAGAATGGTAAGGTGATAATTTGAATAACTGTATGACAACAAATATATTTTTTCCACAGACTATTTGGCAGACTTTCTAACATACAAATACTATCTCAATGACTAACTAAGCCTCTGCCATTCTCATATTAGGTTCCAATTTGAAGTACTTGTTTAATTATATCTATATATAAAGTGACCAAAGAGGATTATTAAGAACTCTTAAGTCTGTTGTGATCTACATTTGGGCCTTACCAATACATTCTTAAATTTTTAATGGTCTTTTATGCATCTCTCTCATAGCTCCTTATCTAAATCACACACTCTGGAGAAAAGATATTATGTCCTATGGCTCTTTTATCTACCTCCTAAATCTAAATATAATGTTGAATGATACATTGTTTTTGCCTAATAAATACAATCAGAATTCAATTCAGATGAATGGCAAAATTAAATATTTACTTTCTACCTTTCTATTATTCTACAAATGGCATAGAATTTGTCTACAGGATATCGCTAGCTAATTATGAAAACTGAAAAACTCATTCACAATCTCTAGATCTCAGCTTCCTCACCTATAAAATGGAATTGCCCCACATTTCACAATAAACATTGCAGTTTTTTAAAAAATGGTCCTTTTGATTATTTGAATGGGCTTATAAAATGTAGATTAAAGTGCAAATGCAATTCAATATAAGAGCTTTTGTTAAGTAATAGAGGGAATATTTATATCATTTTGTTGTTAATATTGTTACAGAGCAATTTCTGCTTTAAATTCTAACAGAAAATGTAGCTAGTAGTGGTATAAATTAATTAGAACTTGTATTCTCACATACCTAAAAGCTAGAAGGGGCAACTCAGACACCAGTTCACACTCACCATTGTTGACGCCATCCTCCGGTCACTAGGTATCTGCTAGGCAATATTCAAGGCATGTGGCCAAGGAAATGTGCCAATGCATGCATCCTTTTCATCAGAAAAGCAAAATCCTGCCTAAAACCCCCAGCCCACCCTCAGCAAATTTTGGCTTATATCTCATTGACCAAAATTGTGTCACTTGGGTGCCCATAGCTACAAGACAGGCTGAGAAAGCAATTAGCTTTTCCAACATCTGCAGTGGAAGGCAGAAAAATAAAAGGGTTTGAGAGTGCCCATTGGATCAGACAGCCCTAGTGGTTCCCAGAAAGCTTATTTTGTCTAGGCACAGGAGTAGACCTCGCAGCTCCTCCCATTCTAGGGGAATGGTAGAAAACAGCATCTAAAGATCTGGTTCTGTTGTAGAACTGTCAGTTGCTAGCTATGACTTTCAGTGAGCTGTAATTTATTTCTTTGAACTCAATTTCCTCATCTATATATCAGAAATAAGGGTACCTACTTCAAATGTGGAGGATAAAATGAGAAAATGGATGCTAAAATTGTGGGTAAATATTTAACTCTTATTATCATGCTAATCTAATCTAATAAAAGGGTGATATGCAAATTAACTGTCACTCTGTCACAAAGATGGAGGTGCCCATAGCATCCGTGCCCCAGCCGAGGAGGGAGGGAGGGCGTCTGGGCAGGCAGCACACACAGCTCGGTGCACATCCCCAGCCCAGCGGACACAATGCAGGGCTGGGGGTGTGCTCTCAGTGGCCGCCGCGTGGCTCGGAGCACGCCCCCACCTCAGCAGACACAACACAGGGGGGCCTCTGTGCGTGAGCTGAAGAGGAAACACCTTTTCTGACCTCTCATTGGCTAAGCTCCCTGTACGCCACCACTCACAGTGTTCTTGGTAACTTGGGTAATAAGAATCCAACAAGGTGATCTAGGGTTTTTCCACCACACTCCTGGAGGAAAAAACTAAGGTCCGCTGCTGAAAGGGCTAAGAAATGTCATATCCTGCCCTAGCCGGTTTGGCTCAGTGGATAGAGCCTCAGCCTGCCAACCGCAGGGTCCGGGTTCGATTCTGATCAGGGCATGTACCTAGGTTGCAGGCTCCTCCCTGGCCGGGGCCCAGGTCAGGGCTCATACAGGAGGCAACCAATCGAAATGTCCTTCTCACATTGATGTTTCTCTCTGTCTTTCCCTTTCTCTTTCAAGCTCTCTAAAAATCAATGGAAACATATCCTCAGGTGAGAAAGAAAGAAAGAAAGAAAGAAAGAAAGAAAGAAAGAAAGAAAGAAAGAAAGAAAGAAAGAAAGAAAGGTTATATCCTATGAAAGACACATCTTGAAAATGCCTAAAGAAAGTTGTCATTTTTTCATGGTGAAGGGACTAGAGTCTGTGTTGATGAAAACACTGTGGCAGCTGCAGTGGCTGGCAGTGGCAGCAGCATCGGGGTGATGGGGCTGGCACCTTCCCCTGATCAGCCCGGTCACCTCCTGCAGAGGGAGGCCAGTCTGCTCCCATGGGGAGCAGGCCTAAGCTGTCAGTAGGACATCCCCTGAGGGATCCCAGTCTGTGAGAAGGGGCAGGCTGGGCTGAGGGACACCCACCCCAGTGCACAAATTTCGTGCACCGGGCCTCTAGTCTATATATATAAAGAGGTAATATGCTAATTGGTCCTAACGGTGTCCCAGTCACGACCGTTCAACAGGCTGTGTGCCCACAGGAGCTGGTGGGCAGGGACGGGTGCGGGGACTTGCACCACTGAGACTTGAGGCTTCTGCCGGGGGCAGCCTCGCCGGCAGATCTAGGAAGGAAAATATTTTTTTTAACTTAACCTAACCTTCTGTTTCCTTATGTACAAAATTAGAATGTGAATACTTCTTATAGCATCGAGTTGTGGAGATAAAGCATGTAAGAGAAGAACACACTCCTAACATATAGTAAGCATTCAATGGATGTTAATAGATTTTTAGTTTTACTATATTTTGTAGCCTGTGTATGTTTGTATGGGTTGTCTATAAATATCCAATTGCTTATATAACCTCTAGGGCAGTGATGGTGAACCTATGACATGCGTGTCAGAGGTGACACGTGAACTCATTTTTTTGGTTGATTTTTCTTTGTTAAATGGCATTTAAATATATAAAATAAATATCAAAAATATAAGTCTTTGTTTTACTATGGTTGCAAATATCAAAAAATTTCTATATGTGACACAGCACCAGAGTTAAGTTAGGGTTTTTCAAAATGCTGACACGCTGAGCTCAAAAGGTTCGCCATCACTGACTTAGGAGCCAGAGGTTCTGGATTGTGAGAGGGATCCCAGATTGGAGAGGGTGCAGGCCAGGCTGAGGGATGCCCCCCCGCCACCGCCCATGCATGAATTTCATGCACCAGGCCCCTAGTTATTTATAACAATGCAACAACAAGTATTAAGGTTACATAATTGGATAAAACATGAAATGCTGGTAAATCCATCTGCTTTCACAAAGCAAGTTGGAGAATTTCTGCCCTTAATAGAGTTACAAAGCACTTCTATAATTCTTTACTTCTGAAAAATCTTTGGAACACATTTGGTTTCCTCTGAGTGAACCATAAAGCACTAATGTGAGCATAAAGCTTCTTTATCTTCCAACAAAGAGCTCAAAAAAATAGTCATCCAACAAATTTTAAAAGTTCTTTTGCAACTATGAGAAGCCTTTGCATTTTAAAAGTAACATGGTACTGCCCTAGCAAGTTTGGCTCAGTGGATAGAGCGTTGGCCTGTGGACTGAAGGGTCCCGGATTTGATTCTGGTCAAGGGCACATGCCCAGGTTGCAAGGTTGAACCCCAGTAGGGGGCATGCAGGAGGCAGCCAATCAATGATTCTCTCTTATTATTGACATTTCTATCTTTCTTGCCCTCTCCCTTCCTCACTGAAATCAATAAAAATATTTTTTAAAATAAATAAATAAAATAAAAGTAACATGGTATTTCTTATAGAAGAGCTAACCATTCTCTGATTTATCTTCTTAAAATATATCATGTCCTAAACATAAATCTGTGATGATGGAGAAATTATTTTATATGAATCTTAAATTTATATACAAATATAAAGATATAATCATTATAAATAATATACAGTTGGCTAATTTCTTAAATCCCTTTCTAGGACTCATCTCTGCTTCTACATTCTACTAAGAATGTGACTGTAAATGCACAGAACTCTGAAGGGGAGGTCACTGGAAGATTAAAAGTGGGTGAGTGAGGCTTCATCACAGTGCTTTGCATATATGTGGTCCATGAACAGTGTGCTAAATTAATGAGTTTGTTTTTTTCTTCTAAAGAATTCAAAGTTATTTATGAACAATCAATGTATGAATTTAGAAAAATATCATGTTGTGCTGACCACAGAGAATAAGTAGCATCAGGGGACAACCATCTGAAGTATTTTAATTAAAGTTATTTTGATTCCAAGAAATAGAGGAGCATTCAAGGTACCACAAGAAACATAATGATTATTACAGGATATAAAAGAATCTCACAGAGACAAAAGAAAAATAACCAAAGTAGTTGGCCTCAAAAAACAGAGACCAGGGGCTGAGACCCGAAAGTATTTGTTTTTTCTCTCTCCCTCATTCTCTCCCTCTCTCTCTACCTCCTCCCTATATGTCCCTCTCCCCCTCTCTGCCATGTACCCCTGCTTCCCAGTGTGTATATTTGCCTCTTTCCCTTGGGTATTACAGCTGCATCTGTTCAAACTTTATATGACCTCCAGGACCTCTCCAGTTTTTCATCTGATTAGTTATAGTTCTCAACACCAACCAACTTAGTCTTTTAATTCCATTAATTCTAAATTCATGACTTATCTTCAACTGAATGCCCTTGGCCAGGCTATGCAAATCTATCCAACCAGAAAAGACCAGAGAATAAGGTCACATGGGAGTGAAGTCACATAAAAACTTGCATGGTAAGAAAAAGGATTCAGGCAAAACAAAAATATATAAAAGAAATAACAAAAGGGTAAGCCAGCATGTAAAAGAAAAATGTATACATTCTCTACACCATCAGCATTCTATATGTTTGCCAAATTTAAGAAATTAGATGGCCCTTTTGATTATGGGAAAATAGATGAAAGTTATACTGCCAACACAAGCTGGTTAACTTTGTGTCTTTTTATTTATTTATTTATTATTTATTTATTTAATTAATGTTTTTATATGTATGATTGAGTTTATTGCAAGAAATTGTAAGAGAAAATGGAGTTGAAGAAAGAAAAGAAGTGAAGACACACCTAAATAGGGGTTTTCACACTGGGCCTACTATCCGCAGGCCTCAGCAGCCCTTCCATGGATCCCTCCAATTCTCTCACATCAAAAGGTTGATCTTGCAAGTAATTTCCATGTTGTAGATCCTCCAGCAAATTTCATAGTTCTACCTCTTCCTTCAGTGGCAAAGCTTCTCATAGTACCTGCATCTATTGATGTCCTCAATGAACACATCCACGCTGAGGATTCTGTTTAAGGTCCTGTATGCCCCTTCCATGTTCCCTTCGTATACCACCACAGTCCTGGCAATGAACTTCACATGTCCTGCTATGACCTTGGAATTAAGTCCTCAATCTGTAAGACCCCAAGCCCTCGGGACCCAGCTGACGTAAAGCCTGCTCACAACAGGAAGTAGAAAAAAACAAACAAACACACGTGTTTCTTCTTTTATTTATTTATTTTTTTAAAATATATTTTTATTGATTTTTTACAGAGAGAAAGGGAGAGAGATAGAGAGTCAGAAACATTGATGAGAGAGAAACATCAACCAGCTGCCCCCTGCACACCTCCCACTGGGGATGTGCCCGCAACCAAGGCACATGCCCTTGACCGGAATCGAACCTGGGACCCTTCAGTCCACAGACCGATGCTCTCTCCACCGAGCCAAACCGGTCTTGGCACGTGTTTCTTCTTTTAAATGGCTGTTTTCACAAAACAGAATAATGTTACATTGGAAACTATAGCTATGTGTAAACCTGATGGTTCCTTTTTATTATACTAATACAAGAACTCCATATTTTATGTTGTTTTAATCTATAACTTATTTCACAAAATTAATTGTATTTCTCTTTTGCTTAGAAGTTTGTTTGATCACTAAGTCCAGTGAAATTCTCAGTGTATCTAGAGATGAACTTGAGCTTATTGGGCATACATGTTCTTGAAACTTGTCTAAGTCAAGTGATATGTTCTTGGTTAATTATGTAGTATTATAATTTATCTTTACAATCATTTCTTAAAATTCTTTAAATGACTAGCTTTAAAATGTTTGCAGGATTTTGCCCATTTTTGTCATTATTTCAACAAACATTTATCAAATGCCTATGTACCAGTTTCTATATGCTGCAAAGTAATTAATAACATATAAGTGTTATTATTTTTTAGAAATTACAAAAGTAAATAACTCCTTTTATATTCTTAAAAATGATTTAAAACAAATCCTCATTTCCTCACTTAATTTTTGGTTAAATGTGGATTTTCATATATCATCCAAGGGAATTAGAAATAATAGAAGTCTGTTACCAATTTCATGAATAAAAAAACGAAACAAAACTGAAGCACTAAAAAAGCTAATTTGCTCCAGAAGGAACAGCTAGTTAGTAGAAAAGTCAAACCAGGAATGACCCCAGGACTTGTTTCTCTCAGCCAGGAGTGTTTCCACTAGCCCTCCCTCTCTCTAACCAGATTTCCTTAAATTATGGCATGCCAGTAACTGTTACAGCTATTGCAAATATAGTTACCATTTTTGACAACAAAGAATTTACTGGGGGAAAAAGTTTCCCATTGGAATTACTTTGGTTTAAACTGTTAGCCTCAAATCTTGACTTTTAACCTTAGTTTCATGCCTGATCACTAAAATTAGTAATTTCTATTAAATAATAGAGTCCCGATGCACAAAATTCATACAAGGGACTCGGCCCCCACCGCTTCGGCTTCATCTGAAGGACATCCAAATGACATCCGGTTTAATTAGCATATTACGCTTTTATTATTATAGATTTGGTTGGAAAGCCTCTTATGTTGAAAACCCTGAGCTAAGGATTATAACTCAGTTCACCAAATCCAAGATTATTTTCAGTAGATGACTTCTGACAATCAAAGTCATTCCAGCCTCACATTTTCTAAAAGAAGTTAAATTTAGCCAATCCAGATATTAAAATGTAACTTATGTGAACTAGCCAAATTAACCCCATTTAATTAAATGAATAATTATTTATCATTAAACCACTGAAAAAAATGGCAATCAATACAGTCAAAACCAAAAGTCTTAAATTCCAAAAGAAATCAAGCATTGAAAAGCAAGCACTAATAGCTAGCATTTCAAATCTTTGAACTATGTTTTTTCTTTTCTTTTTATTAAATTTATTTGGGTGATATTTGCTAATAATTTATATAGGTATCAAGTGTATATTTCTATGATATACATAATCTTCATGTTGCATTATGTGCCCACCACCCAAAGTCAAATAATCATCCATCACCATATATTTGACCCTGTTGAACTAAAAGATATCAAATCATAAGCAACAATAATAGAATCTTACCTTATAAATTCAGCTCTGGTCACTACAGTTAATTTTCTTTTGATTTAAAATAACAGAAACTCATTCTGGTTAGCTAAAAAATGAGACACGCTCAGAAGTATGCAAATTGTACTCAGATGGGTTTGTGAGATTTGATATTTGTTTTGAAATGATGTTATCTTAAATTCAAGCAATCACAGTGGAGTGGGGAGGGCTGTTAATGAGGCATATTGTATGACAGGAAGAATTTGATTGTATTTTCACTAGACAAACCCTAAGCCAATTTCACAAATTCATCAGATCATAAAACCTTCCTTTATTTATTTCCTGTATGTTTTATTTATTTCCTTCCTTACATTAAAAATTAATTTTACCAGGTAGCTGTTTTACTTATCACCAAGATAGAATTTAAATTTTATTTCTTAAAGACCTTTTCTACAAAAGATTACTTGCTCAGTTCTAATCCATGTCCAGCTAGGTTATAAAAACTAGTAGGTTATTAATAAGAGTTAAAAGATCAATGATAAACTTAATTATTTTAAGAGATTACTATCCCTATTATTTTGGGCTTGTTATCTTTGGAGAACAATTTTTTCTGAAGTGGAAAACATATTTAAATTTAACATTCAATGTCTATATTTTTAATAATATTAAAATGAAACTTTATTCACTACTGTACCTTTATTTAAATAGTACCCTTTACTGGAGTGCCTCCTTCTCCCTCAGTAGGGAACCATAAAGTGTTTCCTCAAGGTCCATTCAGATATCATCTCCCCCAGCGTTCTTTTTCTGACCCCCAGGGTGGACCATCAATTACTTGTCGAGGTTCTCATTGAACATTGTCCATGCTAGTATCGTGGCATCTATCAAATTGTCCTGGAACTAAATTTATATGCTTTTTTCTTTTATAAACTATGAACTTATAAACTGTGAGCTACATCTCACTCACTTATATATCCTCAATTTTTATAGCACAGGACCTTGAGCATAAAAAAATACAATAAATTTGTGTTGAACAGAAACTACATTTTCTTTTATCTAAGCAAATGCTTATATGGTTTGTTACTAAGAAAAATTAGGCAACTAAATTCATTTGTTGAAGATTTCATCAATATATACAAAACAATGATTACAGAAAAAAGTCATTAATTTAACACCTTTTACTTAATAAAGCCTCCTAAAATTGTTATATAAATCTCCAGCAAGCAAAACTATTTGAACTCTTACTGGATAAATTATTTCAGATTTTTTTCTTCTTAATTTTAAACTCAGATAACTGTATATTGAAGATAACTGTATATTCATCATTTAATGAAAATCAGCGTTTATACATAAGGTATATCAGTGACCCAGGTATATGATGACACTGAATCACTGGGTGACTGAGTCTGAGTGAAAGCTCAAAAGAGCAAAAATACAAGCAACTATCAAAAAAATTAAGGCAGGCTTCCTTAAGAGAAAGAAGATAAAAGAGGAAAAAATGAATCCACTTTATAAGGGACACACACACACACACACAAACACACACTCTTTTTTTAAAAAAAAAACACAATGTTATCATTTTTTTAATTAAATCTTTATTGTTCAGATTATTAGTTGTTCCTCTTTTTTACCCCCATAGCTCCCCTCCACCAGGTTCCCACCCCCACCCTCTGC
>NW_005371082.1:65367-92034 GCF_000412655.1 Myotis brandtii | reverse complement strand
GTGTCCCGTGGTAATCACTGCAAGCACCTCTGAGAGAAAGCCGCCCTCGAGTTCCGCCTGCTGCCAGACAGTCCAGTTTCTCCCCGTATGAGTCTGGGTCCCCAGAGACTAGCCCGGAACTGGAGTTGAGAGCGGGAGCATGTGTCTCCCTCCCGATTGAAAAAGACAACCGAATCCTCAGTTGCCAGCCCTTTCCACGCGCCTCTGTACCTCCGCACTGGACTTCTGCACCTCCTCTGAGTCTCAGTGTGCTTTTCTCTTTCCTTCTAGTTGTAGAATTTCCACTCAGCCAGCCTTCCTGTGGTTCTGGATGATGTCTGTTTTGTCTTTTAGTTGTATTTTTGAAGTGGTTGTGCGAGACAGCAATTTCAGGTGTTTACCTATGCCGCCATCTTGGTTTCTCTATCCAAACACACACACTCTTAAATGAAGGATCAGTGAAGGGTTTTGAGGTACAAATTAATAAAATAATATAAAAATACATTGGTGACCATGTCCAAAATGGATTCACATATTAATTGAAAAGCTTCTATTTAATTTCTAGCAGGTATCCATCAACTTTAATGAGGAACACAGGGACACATTCACAAAAACTATAAGCTATTCATTTTCTCAATAAATTTACTTTTCTAGATAAGAATATAAAGCTAACATGCAAAAGAACTAGGGAACACTTGTAATTCTGTAAGCAAATGGTGAGAGCTGTGTTTTAGAAAGATTAATCCATGATGCTGCCAGGGTTAGAAAAATTGAAAGTACGAAGTGAAATTATGAAATAAAATGATGAGTATAGGATCTTATTCACTCCATGAGGTGCCTGTCCCATAATAGCACTGGTTAAATGTTTGCTGAATACAGTAATGATCTGAAAGGCAATGGGTCTAAAGCACATGTGAAGGAATTAAACTTGGAGGAGAAAGTGATGCCTTTGTCACTGAAATAAAAAGAAAGAAGGAGTGAAGAAGACAAAAATGCATTTGGTAAGGGCAGAAATTTGAGGGAGTTCTTCCATGGTGATGTCTGTTTTTACCATGGAATAAGAGGTGAGGACCTCTTCTGAGGATAAGGGCAGAGAAGATAATCTGAGTGTGAGTCATTTTCGCCATTAAAGTGAGCCATTTATAAGATTGTCTTTCATAAATCTCACATTTCATAATATAAAATTCTTATTTGGTTAATACTCAAAAGAATGCAGATTTTAAATAATATGAGTGGCAGAATTAAATTGTTTTTGGCAGATTTCAAAAAACCTAAAAATTAACTTTTAAATAATTTATGAATACATATATTTGATAAATATTAGCACAGGTTTGACAGGAATTAATTTTAACAATATAATAGCTTTAGGCTTAGAACTTAAAAACTCATAAAATAAAATAAAAACTATTGGTTAAAAAATTCTAAATATTTAGTAATTTGCTATTGCTGGATGAGATGAAATGTGTAAAAATAGAGATCATGACACTGCATGTAGTAAACTCTTTATAATACTGTTCCAATTAACCCTTCAGGTCCCAAAATGGTAGAAGTCCAGAGTCAACAGTTTCAGATCAGTTCCAAAGAAGGCAAATCACTGTTTACTGTTGATGAAAGCGAAGTTGTGGTTGGTACAGACAGACTTCGAGTAACCGGTATGTACTAGCTTTTTTATTTTATTTTAATTGAGATATAATTGGCATGTAAATTAAATTAGTTTCAGGTGTGCAACATAATGATTCCGTCTTTGTATATAATGTGAAATGATCACCACAAAAAGTTTAGTTAATATTCATCACCACACATACTTATAAATTTTTTCTTATGATGAGAACTTCTAAAATTTACTAAAAAACAACTTTCAAACATACAATACAGTATCATTGACTATAGAACTATGGTATAGATTACATCTCATGACTTTAATTTATAGCTGGAATTTAGTATCTTTTTATTTTCTTCACCCATTTTGCCATCCCACACTCCCTTCCCTCTTAGAACCACCAATCTGTTCTCTGTATCTACATATTCAGGGGTTTTTTGTTTGTTTGTTTTTTTTAAAATATATTTTATTGATTTTTTTACAGAGAGGAAGGGAGAGGGGTAGAGAGTTAGAAACATCAATGAGAGAGAAACATCGATCAGCTGCCTCCTGCACACCCCCCACTGGGGATGTGCCCACAACCAAGGTACATGTCCTTGACCGGAATCGAACCTGGGACCCTTGAGTCTGCAGGCTGACGCTCTATCCACTGAGCCAAACCGGTTAGGGCCATATTCAGGTTTTTTGTTTGCTTGTTTAGATTCCACATATAAGTGAGATCATAATGTATTTGTCTTTCTCTGTCCGACATTTCACTTAGCATAATGGCCTCAAGATCCAGCTATGTTGTTGCAAATGGCAAGATTTTCTTCTTTTTAAAGGCTGAATAGTATTCTACATCACATCTTCTTTATCCATTCATCTGTAGCAACTCTTGAGAAAAACAAACAATATCCCATGGAGTACACATCTGCAAAAGCAAATTATACTTTGGGCACATTTACTCTTTCAGGCAAATAAGAAAAAAGTAATTTGAATTTGTTGACTTTTCTTCATGGCATTTCTTTGGAAATTCTTTGGTATTCTCATAGAAGAATGAAATACTCCTCACAAATCTTTACCCACTCTTTCCTTCCACCACATTGTTACTCTTTATCTTTCTCCACTGGTGTAACCCAAAAGCTTATCATAAATTTCTCTATCATCTGCACAATATTAACCATGACTTTTGCAAAACAACCTTCTTCCAAGTCTCTTTTATTCCCATTATGTGGGGTACTTGGGTTCCTTATTTATACTAATAGAAGCCTACGTCCGTGGTCGGCAAACTGCGGCTCGCGAGCCACATGCGGCTCTTTGGCCCCTTGAGTGTGGCTCTTCCTAAGCCTTAGGAGTACCCTAATTAAGTTAATAACAGTGTACCTACCTATATAGTTTAAGTTTAAAAAATTTGGCTCTCAAAAGAAATTTCAATCGTTGTACTGTTGATATTTGGCTCTGTTGACTAATGAGTTTGCCGACCACTGATAAGATCACACGCTTAGCAAGTGTCAAGACATCTGTCTTGTGTCTCCTGGTCCAGCAGTCTCTCCCTGTATCATCCGGCTCAGGTTTTAGACTTTCTTTCTTTTGGTCTCATCTGTGTCTAGTCCTTTAGGTCATTTGTTAACAATCAGAGAGAAGGAATCTAGAAAATTTGTAGACTTGTCGTGGAACAAGGTGTAATTGGCCGGGTGGGGCAGGGGTGCCTCCTTACTGCCCCGCGTGGCCAGCACGAACACTGTGGCCATGGCTGGGGCCTCTGGCTGCTGGTGGGGGTGAGTCCTGGCTCTCCGCTGGGCTCCCTCTGACACCCTCAGCGGGGAGCAGGGGGCACCCCGGGGCCCGTGCTGACCGTGGCGTCTCTGCAGGAAGGTGGTGTGTGAGTGCGGCTACACCCGCGAGCAGCACTTGGAGGAGGCCATCAGGCCCCAGGCCTTCCAGGGCAACGAGTGGGACCCCAAAAAGCACGTCCAGGAGATGCCGACGGATGCCTTCGGTGACATCGTCTTCACAGGCCTGAGCCAGAAGGTGGGAAAGGTTGGTTTCCATCGCCCCGTTGCTCTTCCTGGAGACCAGAGCCCGCCACTGGTGACCCCCAGGGGCCAGACGTCTGGGGTGGGAGTGGGAGGCTGGCTGAAACCCTGGGGGCACTGCACCCTCCCCGTGTAAGGACGGGGTGCCTGGGGGCTTCACAGGGTGAGCAGGAGACACCTGCTCTCAGTGTCCTCGGTCACTGCAGAGCAGGCGGGGCTGCAGCCGGGGGAGTGGCTGGGAGGCCTGGAGGCCTCAGGCCTGGGAGGGCAGGGGAGCACAGGCCCAGGCACAGGGGGTGAGGAGGTGGGACGGGACCTGGGGAGGCTGGTAGCAGAGGTGAGAGCTTCACCAGGAGGCCGAGCAGGGTGGGGAGGGATCCCAGTGGAACCTCGGACCTCAGGGTGGTGCCTGAACCAGCAGCATCACTAAGCAAGGTCTTGGCCGCACCCCAGACCTGCAGAATCGGGAGCCCACTCACCTGCGTTTCCACCAGCCTTCCAGAGGCTCCTGCCACAGCTCCTGGCACCACTGCCCTGTGGGGTCTGGTGCAGCCACTGGGTTCTGAGTCGGGTTTCTGGAACCCCTGAACCTCATACCAGCCGGGTGACACCTTTCCCCTCAGCTCCTCTGAGCTGCCGAGACCCTGCCCACGTGGCCAGGGAGGTGGAGCCAGGAGAGTCCTGCGGGGGGGGGAGAGAGAGAGAGAGAGAGAGAGAGAGAGAGAGAAAGAGAGAGAGAGAGAGAGACATTGGTTGCCTCTTGCATCCTCCCTGACTGGGGATCAAACCAGTAACCTAGGTATGTGTCCTTTCAGGGAATTGAACCCAAAACTTTTTTAGCATACAGGGTAGCCATCCATTCAGGGCATCCTGATACTTTTATATACTATTATGAAAACCAATATCAATTTTATTCTCTCATATATTGTTACCAATACTCATAAATGAAAATAAGAAATAATGTTCCCTGACTCAAAAAAAGAAAAAGCAATACACTCAACTCTAACATGAAGTTTTGTGTCATATATAATTCCTAACAAAACAAACTATAAAACATAACCTATGTTGCAGCATACTACAAGGCAGTAGGGTCTTTTTCTTACTAAAATAAAAGACACTAAGAAATCTAATGAAAGGAAATTGAGTATTACCTAGTTAAAAAAAAAAAAAGCCAGGTTTCCCAAGTGTCTTGGTTATCAGAAATCACTCTTGCACAGTACAGAGAATATTGGCTTTGAAGATCGAGCTTCTAGTCCAGTGGTTCTCAACCTTCTGGCCCTTTAAATACAGTTCCTCATGTTGTGACCCAACCATAAAATTATTTTCGTTGCTACTTCATAACTGTAATGTTGCTACTGTTATGAATCATAATGTAAATATCTGATATGCAGGATGGTCTTAGGCGACCCCTGTGAAAGGGTCATTCGACTGCCAAAGGGGTCATGATGCACAGGTTGAGAACCGCTGTCTAGTCCCATCTGAACAATTACTTGCTGCATGACCACAGGCAAATTACTTAATCTGCTTTGGTTGTTTCTCACTTTTAAAAGTGGATTTATAATGTCAACTGTACTAGTGTTGCTGGATTAAGTGGATTAATGTATGCAAAGGACAGCAAAAGTCTTAGTAGAGTATTATTGCACTGAGGGTAATAAAATATGTAGGACAAATAGCCAAAGAAACAGTTTAGGTTGCTTCAAACCCAAGCCATCCTATATAAGACATCAGTGAAGTGAACTTTTTCCCAGCCCAGCACTCCTTCCAAGCCATGGCATCAATTAGTAGAACTGGTGAGAAAAATCAATAAGCAGTTATTTATTACCTACATGCATATACCAGAATTACCTGGAGGGCTTGTTAAAATATGTATTGCTGGGCTTCAACCCAAGAGTTTCTGATTCAGTAGGTCTGAAATGGGACATGAGATTTTGCCTTTCTTAGCTGATGCTGTAGTGCCAAGGACCACATGCTGAGAACCTCTGTCCTACACTAATTTGACCAGAGTCAGTGGGAGAAGCTACATATAGACACACTATGTAGCACATACATTTAAGTTATCCTTTTTTAAAGATGTCATATTCTTATTCTCTTTCATAGGTTTATTTATGTATTTATTTTTGTCTCAAACACAAAATTCTTCCAAACTCCTCTTCACTCCAGTAAAACTAATCAGATCAAATATACTGCATCTGAAACTACTACTGGTATATACTATTTTCCTTGTCATTTATACCATTGAGTGTTGAGTGCATGAACAGTACAATTCTGACCCAGAATTTAACTCTTGTTAGTTTTCCAACTTATGATCAAAGAAATGCAAGAAATCCCACAATTCTGACTTCTTTCCTTGTTTTTTCACTATCCACGGATCCATATATATTATCTAGTTCAGGTTTTCTCAACCATAACACTGTGGATTTTTAAAATCCTCACCCAAGGATATGTTTATTGATTTTTAGAGAGAGAAGGGAGAAATATAGAGATAGCGATAGAGATAGAGATATATAGAGAGAAATATCGATTGGTTGCCTCTCGTACATGCCCCAAATGGGGATCGAACCCGCAAACTTTTTGGTGTACCAGATGTTGGCTCCAACCAAATGAGTCACCTGACCAGAGCTCAACCTTAACACTGTTAACATTATGGGCTGAGGAATATTTTTGGTGTGAGCAGGGAGCAGTGCAGGACATTTAGCAGCATCCCTGACCTTTATCCATAGGTCCAGTAGCATTCCTCCCCACTCCCTCATGAGTTGTGACAACAAAAATGGCTCCATGCATTGCCAAAAGTTATTTTTTGATGGTATGGGGGAAGAGGTAAAATCATCTCTAGTTGAAAACCACTGGTCTACCTTAAACCTATACTATTTCTCTAGAATTTATTAACATTTACTAGTATTTAATGTTTACAATGTGTTAGTAAGCTAAATATCTATAGCACAAAATAAGACATGTTCCCTTTTAGGTGATGTGTATATTTCAGCTGATATGTAAAACATTAATTTGTTAGACACAGTCTGCTAAAGACTATAATAGATGTTTGGGCCAGGGGCTACAGAAAGAGCCTGAAGAAAGGGATCAGTTGGTGTCAGAGAGTGAGGGAGAGACAAGAGTAGTTCAGAGAAGGTTTCTCCAGGAAAGATAAATTTGAGCTGGTCTTAGAAAGTAGGTGAGTGTAGACCTTGAGTGAGTCTTTTGCCCTTTAGTGTTTCACAGGACCCCTTCAAGCATCTTTACCCAGTGATCTCTTATTGACTGGATGATATTGTACAGAATCAAATAAAGCAAATACAATTGATTGTGAAATTAAATTTCAAATCTTGTCAAAGGAGCAGGGTTTTTAGAGTCAAAATGATGTAGAAATACTGGACTCTCCAACAAACCCAGTAACAAAAGAAGACCTGAAAAGTCAGACTTGCCAGCAACTGCAGAAGTGAAAATGAACAAAAATGATGACCTGATAGGTACTTAAAAGATCAATAATTTTACTATCATAAGATTAAAATATTCACCCTTGGGAAGACTGATAATTCCTTCAATTTGACTATTCTTATGGCTTTATTGAAAATGTTAGATATTAGGTGAATAATGTCATATTGTACCACTGTGATAGGCAGAATTCTAAAGATGACCCCCAGAGACCTTTGCCCTTGTAAAATTCCCTCATCTCCGCATCTAGATGGAATTTGTAAATATGATGAGATATAATTCTAATGATTACATTATTTATATGCAAAGGGGAGATTATCTTAGTGGGCCTAATCTAATATCAAGAGATCTCTATAACAGAGTTTTCTTTGGCTGGTAGTAGAAGGGAAAGTCAGAGAAATTGAAAGTGCAAGAAGGATTTGTTGCTCTGTTGTTATATGAAGATGAAGGGGGCCATGTGATAGGAATTTGGTGGCTTCTAGAAGCTTAGAGAGGCCCTTGTCTGACAGCAAGAAAACGGGACCTCTGCCACAAAACCATGAGGAATTGTGCCTTGCCAGCAACCTGACTAAGCTTGGACACAGATTCTTGTCCAGAGCCTCCAGAAAGAGTCCTGCCTGGTTGACAACTGGATTTTGGCTTTATGAAACCCAAGCATAAACACTAAAAAAACCCACTGGGCAGGACTTCTGACCTACAGAAGTGTAAGCTAACAAATGACTATCATTTTAAGCTGCTGAGTTTGTCATAGAAATAGAAAACTAATACAGCCATTACACAATTTCAACTGTGTTGGAAAAATTGCACCATAAACAAAACTTGATTCTTCATTTCATACTAGAGGCTCAGTGCATGAAATTCGTGCACAGGTAGGGTCCCTAGGCCTGGCCAGCAATCAGGGCCAATCTGTGGGGCAACTGGCAGGGTGATTGGGGGGCCCCTGCTGGCACCCACCTTGGCTGGCCTGGGGCCTGCAGGCTGAGGGAAGCCCCTGAATTGAGCATCTTCCTTCTGGTGGTCAGTGCATGTCATAGCAACCGGTCATTCCACCATTTGGTTGATTTGCATATTAGGCTTTTATTATATAGGACTAGAGGCCCAGTGCATGAATTTGTGCATGGGTAGGGTCCCTAGGCCTGGCCAGCAATCAGGGCCAATCTGTGGGGCAACTGGCAGGGTGATTGGGGGGCCCCTGCTGGCACCCACCTTGGCTGGCCTGGGTCCTGCAGGCTGAGGGAAGCCTCTGAATTGAGCATCTTCCTTCTGGTGGTCAGTGCATGTCATAGCAACTGGTCATTCCACCATTTGGTTGATTTGCATATTAGGCTTTTATTATATAGGACTAGAGGCCCAGTGCATGAATTTGTGCATGGGTGGGGTCCGGCTGGCCTGGCCCCAATTGGCGGATCGGGGTCAGGCCTGTCGGGAGGAGGAGATGGCGGGAGGTTGGCCACCAGCCCACCTCGATCAATTGGGGCCAGGCCAGCTGGGGGGAGGGGCCGCAGGTGATTGACCAGTGGGCCCCGCCCCTGAATGGGGTGGGGGGGGCAATCAAGGGCCAGCAGCCTGGGGGAGGGGCCATGGGTGGTTGGCAGGCCAGCCCTGCCCCTGATCAGAGTAGGGGGACCTATTGGGAGCAGAGCTGGCTGGGGGGAGGGTCCACAGGTGGTTGGCCGACTGGCCCTGCCCCTGATCAGGGTGGGGGAGCCAATCTGGGGTGGGGCTGGGGAGGAGAGAGGGGCTGTGGGAGGTTGGCCAGCTGGGCCCTCCCCCTATTGGGGTGGGCTGGTGCGATCAGGGGTGGGCCAGTCGGGAGAGGGGATGCGGGCCTATTGTGGTGGGGCAGGCTGATCAAGGGCAGGGCTGGCCGGGGGGATGGGAGGGGACATTTGGCTGGCCCATTCTTGATCGGGGTGGGAGAGTCCAATCAGGGGCAGGCCAGCAGAGGGGAGGCACCATGAGGTTGGCTGGCTGGCTCTACCCCCTGATTGAGCCGGTTCATTGGCCACAGTGGGCGTCATAGCGACCAGTTGTTATGGTAGTTATGGCCGTTACAGTTGGTGGCTTTTTATATATATTTAGATGATTTTGTACTTGTTACAATGATGACTAAGTTCTGTGAAATATGAAATACAATAAGAATATTTTCAACCCTAGCTGGTTTGGCTCAGTGGATAGAGCATCAGCTGGTGGACTGAAGGGTCCCAGGTTTGATTCCGGTCAAGGGCACATACATGCCCAGGTTGCAGGCTCGATCTCCAGTGGGGGCCATGCAGGAGGCAGCTGATCAATGATTCTCATCATTGATGTTTCTATCATTCTCTCCCTCTCCCTTCCTCCCTGAAATCAATAAAAATATATATTTTTTAAATTTTTTCATAAACTTTAATTTTTCTTTTTTTATTTTATTTTTTTAATTGTGATGAAAAACATATAACATACAATTTTCCAATTTTTTTTCAATTATAGTTCACATTCAATATTATTCTGTATTAATTTCAGTTGTACAACATAGTGGTTAGACAATCATATACTTTACAGAGTGGTCCCCCTGATATTTTAAGTACCCCCCCCAGCCTGTACATAGCAATTACAATATTATTATTTTTAAAATTCCTTATTAATTAAAGTATTACATATGATAAACTTTAATTTTTCAAAGTAAATTCCAACTAAAGCTTTTCTCCGCCACTAACTGTAGAAGCTTGGTTCCTTTTTAAATAGACTGACTCTAAGTAGCCTTTGGAGTTTATTGGATCAAACAAGGAAAGAAAAGTGATAAGAGAAGAGACAGACAGACAGCTTCACTCTGAGAAATGGGAAAGAGAATTAAATGCTTTTCTTTACTTTTCTCCCTTCTGGTTACATGCACAACTGTCCCAAACCTGAAATCTAAGGGGAGAAATGAAGTGGCTCTTTCTTTAAAGTGGTACACCCCAAACTTCTGACTTGCACTAAATTCTGATCTTGACTCAGATAAAGAAGTGTTTTCTTGCCATTACCTTTGTCTTAAGTACTCAAAGAATAAGATGAAATCTCTAACTCTTAAGCAGCTTTTATATAGACTTTAGTTAACTGGGAAACTGAAGAATAATTTTTAAATCAAAATTATGGAGATTAAAAAATTTGACCAATTTAGAAATTGACCTAGGCTTTTAAGCAGTCTCATTTTCCTCCCTATAAATAGACTTGGTCACCAAGTAACTAAAATTAGCATGCCTGTTTTACTAACCCCAGTTACAGAACACATTATTGAAATAGCATCTGAATGTCATCTTAAAAAAATTATATTTCATTGCCAGGACTCACTTCTGGCAGATGATAAATTGTTAGTTTGGCTGCCCCAAATGTATTTTAGTTCCTTGGCAATTATTTGCTAGGCTGGGTCCATTCCCCAATATTTGGTAAGAGAAATAGGATCCTGTAATAGGATCCATTTTCTTATCACTAATGAAGAAAACAAGATCTAGGGATAAGGCGGTCTATTTATTTTTACCTCTCTGTCAAGCTAAGCAGGATTATATAAAGTGAAAAGTGATGGTGTAGAAATGCTTAAATGACCCTCAAAGCCATTGACAAAAAAGGAGCTGGAGAATAGAATTTAACAACTGAAGACATAAACATAAACAAAGATGATAAGTCCAGGTACCTTAAAAAGACAAGAAGGCAAATATCTAGAAGGTGCTTACTAGTATAAGTCACCATACCATTTAAGCTATATATCCAGCACATGCATCTCTGACCACTTTTTGATGCAGCTCTATGGACAGTTGATGGCCTGGTCCATCAGTTAAAAATCTTTCAGCTGAAAGGAATGAAAGACCAAATTAAAAATGGCTTAAACTATAAGGACATAATCCTATTAATAAAAGCCTATGTGGTCGTCATGCCCTCACGCTGTGACACACTCACGCTGCAATGAGTGATCACCAGGAGGTTGCGTGCGCAGGGGGCGCATGCCAGTGGGCAGGGCTGAGTGCACATGCGTGTGGACAGGGGCTTGATGCTGTGTGCACAGCGTGGAGGTGGGTCCTGCGGCTCCACGCGGCAAGGCCGGGGGTCCTGTAATATTTCACTCCAGCCTTGCTTCTATTCAAATATGTTGACATTCCCCTTTTAGTTGCAAAATAGTTCCATCAATTCCAAGTATCACTTCCCTGTGCAATGACTTCTAGCAAGAGAACCTTGATGGCCTTTGGTGATCTGGCCTCTTTAAGTTAACCTTCCAGACAAAATTCACCTCATATTAAATTACTTGCATTGCTCTTATAAGTGGCAGTTAACTATAATTTATTTTTTAACTCAATCTAATAAACTTTGATTTTTAGTGAGGAGTTTAAGACATTCATATTCATTTTGATAATTGTTCTCTTTGGGTTTTTCTGGGTCATATTATTTCATAATTTTTATCTTTTAATCTTATTAAATTTGAGTCTGAAATAAGCCTGCTGTAACAGGAGATACAAAGAGACCAGATTATTCAGGGACTTGTAGGCCACTATAAGAAACTAGAATTTGTTTTAGGGGCAAAGGCAAGACATTGGATTGTTTGGAACATATACTCCTTGGCTTGTTATACATTTCAAGATCAATATGACTATTGCAAGGGAGAATATATTGTTTGGAGGAAAGAATGGGAGCAGTGAGATCCAATGGAGATATAGTACAGGCAATAAATGATGTTGACCTGGCCTAATGGTCATAGACGGAAGCTAATGACTCCACACTAAGAATTAACATATAGAGACACAAATCAAATGGGTGTCAGGCATCCAGGGAGGGAATCAAAGATGAAAAGATTATATTTGTATCTGGATGATGTCATTACTCTCTGGATAATGGAGATGACTGAGGAGGAGAAGAATACATTTGTAAAGCAGAGAGAACTGACAGTTAATGTTTTAGATATATAAATTGAAGATATCTGTGAAAGAGCCAAGTGAATATATCAAGCCTGCTGTTGGATAAGTGAGGTACCTATTGTTCAGAACAGCAATCTAGAATAGAGATGTACATGAGGACATCATCAATCAAGTGAACTCTGAGAGATGACAGCATTAGAGCCCATGTAAAGGGAGAGCAGCCACCAACAGAGAGTTGTTGACAATGTGGTGGGAGGGATGTCACAATGGCCTTTTTCCTAGTACCAAGACAGACACTGTGTTCCCAGAATTTGAGATCCAGGAAAGGTAAGGCCCTTGGATTTATTATCATGGAGGTCATTATTATATTAATAAGAGCATTTTTATTGGAGTTTTAAGCAAAGGACAGTTTGTAGTGGTGGCAGAGTGAATAGAATAGGAGGCAGTACAGACATTGTATAGAAGTTTGACTGTAAAGGGGAGCAACAGATTTTTTTTCCCTATTTAAAATGACCATTTCAGTTTATAAATACTCAATGGATACGTGGAATTAATCTTAATAAATAGTTATCAGTGTAAATACAAAAATCTAATATATGTCTGGGTATATATTATCCATTGTTTGAACAGAGGAATTAATATTGAACTCTGTGCATTTCTGTAACGGAAGAATCCAGGGGTAGCAGTATGTTAGAAAGAATGGAGCAACTTGGAACAATTTCCCCTCCAGTTTTTGGGCTCTGTCCATGCCTCCATTATTTCTGGGCTCTGCCCCATGAACTTTTCAACTGCTTCACCACTATTTCAATCCATCTTGTACCAAAATCTGACTAAAGTTCCTCACATGGATATCATTCATCATAAATTGTTGTAGGATCCAGAAAAGAATGGTGTCATTCAAATACTACTGATAGTAGAAATGACGACACCATTTACCATGTCTGATCTTAGTGATATATTCTTTAAAAATGTTAATATTATAAGCCTGGGCTTTTTTGGTCTGTTTTATCACACTTTCTTGTATATATAATATTTATACAGGGTCATATTAGACAAGGTCATTTTACTACATGATTTATGTGACAACATTTTATAGTGGAATTTTTCCCCTTCCTATAATTTATATAATTTCAAATAATATGCTCTATTTCTCAAAGGGAGCAGATGTTACATCCCTTATATTTTTATATATAGTCTTGGTTGGGGATATTAAGTATGAGTAAAAACATAAAGAAAATATAATTAATTGAAGATCAACAATCATTTACTGAGAAATATTTTATGAAACCATTTAGAAAATATCTATTTTATTATATGTAAATGAGTTCTAAGGCATATTTACTTTGAGGCTAGAGTAATGATATAATCAAGTTCATATAATTTGGGCATTACAATTTCAATGATAGAGAAATTGCTCCTCTTATTAGAAGATAATGCATATAAGTTTGTAGACTTTATGTCTGCTAACAGTACATTGTCTTTACGGGGCACTCTATCATTGACTCTGGTCATATTAGAAGGTAATTGGCATGCATTTAAATCTAATTATGGAGTTATATTTTCTTGTAAATAGCCCCATTTGCACTATTAGAATAATTACACTTCTTAGAGGAAAAAGAATTGAAGCTGTGTTAAAATAAAAATAAAAATTTCAATCAAAATACGTTGTAGTTTCTACCTTGCTTTAGAAAGGGTGCTTTACATAATGGTCACCATTATCATTGAGGTTTGCTTAGGTGGTATTTATTTTTTATTTCAGAGAGGAAGGGAGAGGGAGAGAGAGATAGAAACACCAATCATGAGAGAATCATTGATCGGCTGCCTTCTGCATGCCCCACACAGGGATCGAACCTGCAACCTGGCATGTGCCCTGACTGGGAATTGAACCATGCCCTCCTGATTCATAGGTTGACAGTCAACCACTGAGCCATGCCAGCCGGGCATTTAGGTGGTATTTTAAGGAATGTGTTGTATTATATTCTCATCCGAATATAATTTGTATGAATTATAACATTATTTTCATACAATGTTAACCTTCACCTTTGTGTCCCTTTATTTCAGTTGATTACAGTTTTTGTGTTGATCATGTTACCAAATCTGATTTGTTATTTTGAATTTTAATTTTTTGCTAATTTAATTATATTTTACTTATTTGCCACATACTTTTATTTCTTGAATGAGAATGTGTGCATTTGTTATGTCTTTATATTTAAACAAAATTACTAGAGAAGCAGTAATTATAATGACAAAACTAATACAGGTAGTATTGTTGTGGAGAAAATGTGAGGATGTTGTGAACTGTTAAATCAGGAAAGACTGCTGACAAGACCTTTGCTCAACTTGGTGTCTGGGAAACTTTTCACCAGGTTTTCAATGGTAAGTATCAAAACTAGTGCATGATTAAATTAAAAAATAAACATTTTAATTATTTTCAGTATTCCCTAAAGAGGAAATTCTGCACAATGTGAAAATATCTGCTGAGCTCTTTTTGGGACTAAGAGGGAGAGGAACAAGTTTTTTGCAGCTGCAGACCCTAAGTCTGGAGTGGGACCTAAACCAGGGACAGACCCTAAAATAGGGGTAGGGTCTAAGCCAGGGGCGAAACCAAAGAATGAGGTATAGTTCAGGAAAGGCACAGGGACTTAGGTAAATCATGATGAGTATGTATAGGCAAAGCGATGCTACTTAAATCTGTGTGTATGCCCACAATATTAAAGAGAAATATCCTATATAATAAAAGGGTAATATGCAAATAGACTGAATGGCAGAACAACCAAACAACCAATCAAAGCGTAATATGCTAATGATATGCTAAGGCTGCTCAACCGCTCACTGTGTACTGACCACCAGGGGGCAGATGCTCTGACAGGTAGATTAGCTTGCTGCTGGGGTCCGGCTGATGGGACTGAGTGAGATGGGCCACACATGCCCAAGAGCCCTCCTGCAGTCCCTCCCTGGCCTGATTGTGCCCTGGTGGGGTCCCTCAGCCTGGCCCCTGCCCTCTCACAATCCAGAACCCCTCAGGGGATGTCGGAGAGCCGGTTTCAGCCCAATCCTGCAGACCACTCCCCTTGGGAGGGCACCAGACATAGGGCTCATGACTGGTGAGCACTACTGCGGCAGTCTCCTGATCAGGACTGATTGGGCGTGAGCCCGAGGCAGGCACAGTGGGGCCAGGATGAGCAGGAGCAGCAGGTAGGAGCTGCAGGCGGAATTGGACTGTGGGTTTTGGCCCGATCCCTGCAGGCCACCCAGAGGGACCCCACCCGTGCACAAATTTGTGCACCAGGCCTCTAGTTTTAAATATAATATGAAAGAAAAATTTGTATTTCCATGTTGAATTCTTTATTTTTCTAATAACTGGATTATTATTCATTCCTATACACTGGTCACATTTTCCTGCTCCTGCACTACTGCTTTCCTTGAAAATTATTGTCCATCACCTCCATATAGTTATAAATGTCTATTTATTTTAAGGTTCAGGCTAACTGCATTTTATTATAGAAAGTCTTCCTGGCTGCCTTAAAGTAATGTTCCCCTGCTGATGACACCCAAAATAACTTAGTTGCACACTCCTATTGGCACATTACTTTCTATTATATAGTATTTGTTAATTATGTATGATAAACCCTATAGCATATAGATTAAAAGTGTGGGTTTTGAATTCAAATCACAGACCTGCCCTTTGCTGTGTAACTTTAGGAAACTTAATTAACCTTTCTGTTCCTCAGTTTTCTCCTCAGTAAAATAATCTCACCTGCCCTGTAAAGTTCTGAATATTAAACCAATTAGGTATATCAAAGAACATGTCACTGTCATCTTTGCATCTCTTCACCTCCACTGACATCGTGTCTTGTGTATAATTTGATTCTCAGACTAGTGAAACAAAAGGGAAGATACTGACTCCTAGAAATTAGAAAGTCAATTTTCAATATTTAAAAATGTTGATTTTTCTCTAATTTCCTGATGTGCTTTAAGAAACAAATGACACAAGACACAATTTTTACACATAAAATCTAGAGAATGAGTCAAATGACTATTACCTAAAAGATAGAGACATGCAGTTTTCAACTGTAATTCTTTTTCAATTTGAGGGCTTATATTGCTTCCTACATTTAAAATAAGCCCGCAGCCCTGGCCAGGTGGCTTAGTTAATTGGAGCATTTTCCTGAACACTGACAGGTTGTGGGTTTGATTCCTGGTCAGAGCACATACCTGTGTTGCAAGTTTGATTCCTGGTCGGGATGCATACATGAGGCAACCGATCAATGTTTCTCTCTCACATAGATGTTTCTCTTTCTCTTCCTCTCCCTTTTCTTTCTAAAATCAATAAACATATCCTGGGGTGAGGATTAAAATAATAATAATAAGCCTGCATATTTTGAATTGCTTTACAATCATATTTCTATAGGAACTTACTGAAATTGTGGTATCCTTGGAAAAGCAAGAGAGCAGTTAACTGTGCCTATTTTTTAATCCACACTGAAGGATATTTTTTTTGGTGTTTTTTTTTTATTACAGAATTTAAAAAAAAAACACCTATATTTTCATAGAATACATTTCACATTAAAGATTCTCACAGTGGGAAAAATAACAATTTATTATTTAAAGTTTTATATTTGTGGATATTATTTTGGGACAAGTAAAATGAACACATTTGAGGAGTAAGTCTCAGTTTACAATGTATAATATTTTGATACCTCTACATGGGTACTTCTTCCCTGCATGGAACTTCTCTATACTTAGAAGTTCTTCAGGCTCTTTTTCCCAGGATTTAGAAATTAGTAATGTGAAATATCAGCGTTTCCTAACTTTAAAATTTCTCAAAAACATATAACCATCAGTGACTGGTATTAACTGAACAAAGGGGGGAAGTTTTCAAACATTAAGTACTGGCTAAGTTGATGTAGTATTTATTTATAAATTAATAGTTTTTCCCTTTCTCCATAACTCCCAAGGCAAATATAGATGTTTGATTAGGTATTGATAGTAATAAAGCTGGATTCCCTTTAAGAGTTTGGTAAATTAAAATGCGAAAGCTCTTATATAAAGTTCAGTTACATTGTGAATCTCGTGAGAAGCTAGAGGACAGCCTCATTTATTTGCCAGCATGTGGAACTCAATCTCACAATTTCTTGGATATAATTCCTCTCAAACCTTTTCCTCACAGATTAAATTCTAAAACTAGCCAGGTGATTAGAAGAGGTTTATCTCACTAGTGGACTTCTCTGTTATTTTCTCCTTATTGTGAGATGAATGGCATGACAGAGCAGAGGCAAAGAGGTGTACAATTTTCCAGGTATTAAGTCAAGAAGGACAGAGCTTCCACAGCATGGCAACAGCTTTGCTGATGCCCACATAGTGATAGTTGAAATAACAAAGTCCAGCAAAGGTGAAAGCCGAGAGTATCAAAAGGCCTGCCTTGGGAGCTTTTTGCAATGCATCCTTTTGAACATACTCAGTAACAACTTCTCCGAGGCCCCATGACCATGGAGAGCAAGGACCGCAGCCAGGGAGTACTCCATCACAAAGGAAGGATCCAAAAACACAGCTGGAAGTAGGCCCAGGAGCAAAACACTGACAACCCTCTCACCAGTCCAGTGGAGAGACGCAGCCTTGGAACCAGAATGGCAGCTGGGTGACAGGTGAATGTGCTGTATTCCACACCATCCTGGGGTAGGTTGGTCCTGGAGAAATGCTGAGATTTGAGCAAGTCTGACCCCTGGGGTTCAGAGGAAGAGAGCTTGGTCTCCTTGGGCACCGCAGAGGACACTCAGCCTCCACACACTCACCATCTTGCTCCTGAAGGTTCAAGGTCTTGGAGGATATGTTTTTACTGATTTTAGAGAGAGGAAGGAAGGGGGAGAGAGAGAGAGAGAGAGAGAGAGAGAGACTGATTTGTTGTTTCTTATAGGTATCCCAACTGGGGATCAAAACCACAACCTATGTGTGTGTCCTGATAGGAATCAAACCCGAAACCTTTCCTTGTATGGGGAAATGTTCCAACCAATTGAGCCAACCAGCCAGGGCATGCCTATTCTTTTTTCCTGCAATTCAAACATCTGCACAAATTCAGCAACAAAGATCAGAACCTACTTGTGCTTTTCTATATAGTCTAAATATTTATTGTTTGATGTATCACTAATTTTACTTTTGTAAGATGATGTATCTTTGTTTTTTGTTTAGGGCCTGAAGGGGCTCTTTTTGAACATTCAGTGGAAACACCCCTCATAAGAGCCGACCCATTTCAGGAGCTGAGGTAAAAACTTTGTTCAAATATAAATGTACTACTCATCTATAGAAGACACCTGGATAAGTGCTAGAATAATATTTTTGCACTTGTAATCAGATTGATTTTTTTTCCACTGCTAGTTTTTTTCTTTATTGATTAAGGTATTACATATGTGTCCTTATCCTCCCATTGCCCTTCCCCCACCCCGACTCCTGCCAACACACCCCTAGTGTATGTGTTCATTGGCTATGCTTATATGTATGCATACAAACCTTTTGATTGATGTCTCCCCCTTCTCCCCATTCTCCCTTGCCTTCCCTCTGAGGTTTGACAGTCTGATGCTTCTCTGTTTATGGATCTATTTTTGTTCATCAGTTTATGGTGTTCATTATATTCCACAAGTGATTCTAGATCTGTGAAGTATGCCGTTGGTATTTTAATGGGAAGTGCGTTGAATTTATAGATTGCTTTGGGTAGTATGGACATTTTAATGATGTTGATTCTACCAATCCATGAACACGGTATGTTCTTCCATCTGTTTATGTCTTCCTCTATCTCTTTTTTCAACGTCCTGTAGTTTTCTGAGTAGAGGTCTTTTACCTCTTTAGTTAAGTTTATTCCTAGGTAGCTTAATTTTTTTGGTGCGATGGTAAATGGGATTGTTTTTATAATCTCTCTTTCTGAAAGTTCACTGTTGGTGTATAGAAATGCCTCAGATTTCTTGGGGTTAATTTTGTATCCTGCTACATTGCCAAATTCATGTATTAAGTCTAGTAGTTTTTTGATGGAGTCTCTAGGGTTTTGTATGTATAATATCATGTCGTCTGCAAATAAGGACAGTTTTACTTCCTCTTTTCCAATTTGGATGCCTTTTATTTCTTCTTCTTGTCTAATTGCAATGGCTAATACTTCCAGGACTATGTTGAACAGGAGTGGTGAGAGTGGGCATCCTTGTCTTGTTCCTGTTCTTAGGGGAAATGGTGTTAGTTTTTGTCCATTGAGTATGATGTTGGCTGTGGGCCTGTCATATATGGCTTTTATTATG
The DNA here is from genome assembly GCF_000412655.1 of Myotis brandtii. NCBI lineage: Eukaryota > Metazoa > Chordata > Mammalia > Chiroptera > Vespertilionidae > Myotis > Myotis brandtii. Next base: position 72,872 of record NW_005371082.1, on the reverse strand, counting down.
TTGAGGTATGATCCTTCTACTCCCACCTTGCTGAGAGTTTTTATCAAAAATGGGTGTTGGATTTTGTCAAATGCTTTTTCTGCATCAATTGATATGACCATGTGGTTTTTTTCTTTCAATTTGTTTATGTGATGTATCACGTTTATTGATTTGCGGATATTGTACCATCCTTGCATCCCTGGAATAAATCCTACTTGGTCATGGTGTATGATCTTTCTGATGTACTGCTGGATCCGATTTGCTAAGATTTTGTTGAGGATTTTGGCATCTATGTTCATGAGGGATATTGGCCTGTAATTCTCTTTCATTGTGTTGTCTTTACCTGGTTTTGGTATTAGGGTGATGCTGGCTTCATAGAATGAGCTTGGAAGTGTTCCTTCCTCTTGAATTTTTTGTAGTAGTCTGAGGAGGATAGGTTTTAGTTCTTCCTTGAATGTTTGGTAAAACTCCCCTGTGAAGCCGTCTGGTCCTGGGCTTTTGTTTGCTGGAAGCTTTTTGATGACTGCTTCAATTTCTTCCATAGTTATTGGCCTATTGAGATTTTTAGATTCTTCCTGATTGAGTGCTGGAATGTTGTATTTTTCTAGGAATTTGTCCATTTCCTCCAGGTTGTCTAGTTTGTTGGAGTAGAGCTGTCCATAGTATTTTTTAACAATCATTTGTATTTCTGTGGGGTCTGTTGTTATTTCGCCTCTATCGTTTCTGATTTTGTTTATTTGGGTTCTCTCTCTTTGCTTCTTGGTGAGCCTGGCTAGAGGTTTGTCGATCTTGTTTATCCTTTCAAAGAACCAGCTCTTGGTTTCATTGATTTTCTGTATTGTTTTTTTGGTCTCTATGTCATTTATTTCTGCTCTAATCTTTATTATCTCCTTCCTTCTGCTCACTCTGGGGTTTTCTTGTTGCTCTCTTTCTAATTCTTTGAGTTGAAGAGTTAGATGATTTACTACCATTTTTTCTTGTTTTTTGAGATAGGCCTGTAGAGCTATAAACTTCCCTCTCAGGACTGCTTTCATTGTGTCCCATAGGTTTTGGATTGTTGTGTTTTCATTGTCATTAGTTTCCAGGATGTTTTTAATTTCTTCTTTGATCTCATTGGTAACCCAATCAATATTTAATAACATGCTATTCAGCTTCCAAGTGTTTGAGTATTTTGGGTTGTTTTTATTGTAGTTTATTTCTAATATTATGCCATCGTGGTCTGAGAAGATGCTTTTTATGATTTCAATCTTCTTGAATTTGGGGAGACTTTGCTTGTGACCCAATATGTGGTCTATTTTTGAATCTGTCCCATGAGCACTTGAGTAGAATGTATATTCCGCGGCTTTGGGGTGAAGTGTTCTGAAGATGTCTATTAAGTCCATCTGATCTAGTGAGTCATTTAGGATTGCTGTTTCTCTGCTGATTGTTTGTCTAGAGGACTTATCCAGTGATGTCAGTGGTGTATTAAAGTCCCCTACTATGATTGTATTGTTGTCGATCTCTCCTTTGATATCTTCCAGGAGTTTTTTTATGTATTTGGGTGCTCCTGCATTGGGTGCATATATGTTTACCAGGGTTATATCTTCTTGTTGTATTGATCCCTTTAGTATTATGAAGTGGCCTTCCTTATCTCTTGTTATGGCCTTCACTTTGAGGTCTATTTTGTCTGATATAAGTATTGCTACCCCAGCTTTCTTTTCCTTTCCATTTGCCTGAAAGATATTTTTCCATCCCTTCACTTTCAGTCTGTGTGAGTCCCTTCTAATGAGGTGGGTCTCTTGTAGACAGCAGATGTATGGGTCATGTTTTTTTATCCATTCAGCCACTCGATGTCTTTTGGTTGGAGCATTTAGTCCGTTTACGTTTAAAGTTATTATTGAAAGGTACTTGTTTGTAGCCATTTCTTTTTTTGTGTGGCTGTTTTCTTTCTGAGCTTTTTATTCCTTCTTTTTACACCAGTCCCTTTAGCATTTCTTGCATTGCTGGCTTGGTGGTGATAAACTCCCTTAGCCTTTTTTTGTCTGTGAAGCTTCTTATTTCCCCTTCAATTTTGAATGATAGCCTTGCTGGATAGAGTATTCTTGGGTTCAGTCCTTTGCTTTGCATCACTTTGTAAATTTCTGTCCATTCTTTTCTGGCCTGATGTGTTTCTGTTGAGAAATCATTTGATAATCTAATGGGAGATCCCTTGTATGTAACTTTCCGTCTCTCTCTTGCAGCCTGTAAGATTCTCTCTTTGTCCTGAACATTTGCCATGGTAATTATGATGTGTCTTGGTGTGGGTCTTTTCGGGTTCACCTTGTTTGGGACTCTCTGTGCTTGTGTGACTTTTTTCTTCCCCACCTCAGGGAAGTTTTCTGATATTATTTCTTCGAGTAGGTTTTCTAATCCTTGTTCATCTTTCTGTTGTTCTGGCACCCCTATTATTCGTATGTTGTTTCGTTTCATGTTGTCCCAAAGCTCCCTTAGGCTCTCCTCCTGTCTTTTAATTTTTTTCTCCAATTGCAGTACAGTTTGGGTGTGTTTTGCTTCCTTGTCTTCTAATTCACTAATTCGGTCCTCCGCTTCTCCTAGTCTACTGTTGATGCTTTCAATGGTGTTTTTTATTGCAGCTATATCGCTCTTCATTTCTTCTTGGGTCTTGCATAAGTTATTGATTTTTTCATCTGTTTCTTCTTGCTTCTTGCATAAGTAGTTGATTTTTTCCTCCATCCGGTTTATGCACGCTAGGACCCTTATTCTGAATTCTTTTTCTGTCATGTTGCATGCCTCTGTCTCACTTAGCTGCTTTTCTGGCGAGTCCTCCTTTTCTTTCCTTTGGGGGTTTCTTTGCCTACCCATGTTTGATCTCACTGACATATCTAGATGTTGAGTCGTTCAGTGGCTGCTCCCTGGGTGGCAGTGGCTCCTTGGGCTGTGGTTGCTCCTTGGGTGGTTGCGGTAGCAGCTGCTCCTCAGTTGGCAGCAGCTCCTCTGGTGGGTGTTGTTCACAGCTGTGGTGGCTCTTCTGGCTGGTGGGGGGAGGCTTCACGTACAGCTGCTGTTCCTCAGACAGAGGGTGTGGTGATCAGGAGGCTGCTGTTGCTTGGATCTGCTTAGTCCTGCCAGGTATTTAGGAGAGTGTTGAATTTCCCTGTGATACACTGTTCCTCCGTGTTGTAAATCACAGTCCTGATTTTAAAGCAGGCCGTATTTGTGATCCAGACTGCCTTAATTTGTGTTCACCTAAGAGTCAGTTTGTGGCTCAGCCTCTGGGTGGCAGTGTTTTGGGGTTGGCCTCTGAGGCTATAGGGCTTCTCTACTTAAAACTGTTTTGGGGTATGGACATTTTAATGATGTTGATTCTACCTATCCATGAACATAGTATGTTCTCCCATCGGTTTATGTCTTCCTCTATCTCTTTTTTCAGTGTCCTGTAGTTTTCTGAGTACAGGTCTTTTACCTCTTTAGTTAAGTTTATTCCTAGGTATCTTAATTTTTTTGGTGCGATGGTAAATGGGATTGTTTTTTTTTTTAGTTTCTCTTTCTTTGAGTTCATTATTGGTGTATTAAAATGCCATATATTTCTGGGTGTTAATTTTGTATCCTGCTACATTGCCAAATTCATTTATTAAGCCTAGTAGTGTTTTAATGGAGTCTTTGGGGTTTTCTATGTACAGTATCATGTCATCTAAGAATAATGACAGTTTTACTTCTTCTTTTCCAATTTGGATACCTTTTATTTCTATATCTTGTCTAATTGCTATAGCTAACACTTCCAGTATTCTGTCGAACAGGAATGGTGAAAGTTGGCATCCCTATCTTGTTCCTTTTCTTAGGTGAAATTGTTGTAGTTTTTGCCCAAGTTGGTGGTCTAGTTTCATTTTTTGCATGTATCTGCTTATTTTCCCAGAACCATTTATTGAAGAGACTGTCTTGACTCAGTTGTATCCTCTTGCTTCCTTTGTCAAATATTAATTGAGTATAGTTTGGGTCAATTTCTGGGTTTTTTATCTGATTCCATTGGTTTATATGGCTGTTCTTGTGCCAGTACCAGGCAGTTTTGAGAACAATGGCTTTGTAATATAGCTTGATATCTGGTATTGAGATCCCTTGGTCCTGGGCTTTTGTTTGCTGGAAGCTTTTTGATGACTGCTTCAATTTCTTCCATAGTTATTGGCCTATTGAGATTTTTAGATTCTTCCTGATTGAGTTTTGGAATGTTGTATTTTTCTAGGAATTTGTCCATTTCCTCCAGGTTGTCTAGTTTGTTGGAGTAGAGTTGTCCATAGTATTTTTTAATAATCATTTGTATTTCTGTGGGGTCTATTGCTATTTCGCCTCTATCATTTCTGATTTTGTTTATTTGGGTCCTCTCTCTTTGCTTCTTGGTGAGCCTGGCTAGAGGTTCATCAATCTTGTTTATCCTTTCTAAGAACCAGCTCTTGGTTTCATTGATCTTTTGTATTGTTTTGTTTTTGTCTCTATGTCATTCATTTCCACTCTGATATTTATTATCTTCTTCCTTCTGCTCACTCTGGGCTTTGCTTTTTGCTCTCTTTCTAATATTTTAAGTTGTAGAGTTAGATAATTTATTACCAGTTTTTCTTGTTTTTTTGAGGTAGGCCTGTAGAGAGCTATAAATTTTCCTTTCAGGACTGCTTTCACTGTGTCCCATAAATTTTGGATTGTTGTGTTTTCATTGTCATTTGTTTCCAGGATATTTTTTATTTCTTCTTTGATCTCTTTGGTAACCCAATCATTGTTTAATAGCACGCTATTTACCTTCCAAGAGTTTGAATTTTTTTGATTGTTTTTATTGTAGTTTATTTCTAATATTATGCCATTGTGGTCTGAGATGATGCTTGATATGATTTCCATCTTCTTGGATTTGGAGAATCTTTTCCTGTGCCCCAATATGTGGTCTATCTTTGAAAATGTCCCATGTGCACTTGAGAAGAACATGTATTCCGTGGCTTTGGGGTGAAATGTTCTGAAAATTTCAATTAAGTCCATCTGATCTAGTGAGTCATTTAGGATTGCTGTTTATTTGCTGATTTTTTGTCTAGAGGATTTATCCAGTGATGTCAGTGGTGTATTAAAGTTCCCTACTATGATTGTATTGTGGTCAATCTCTCCCTTGATATCTTCCAGGAGTTCTTTTATGTATTTGGGTGCTCTTGCATTGGGTGCATTTATGTTTACCAGGGTTATATCCTCTTGTTGTATTAGTCCCTTTAGGATTATGAAGTGGCCTTCCTTATCTCTTTTTATGGCCTTCACCTTGATGTCTATTTTGTCAGATATAATATTGCTACCCCAGCTTTTTTCTCATTTCCATTTGGCTGAACGATATTTTTCCATCCCTTCACTTTTGAGTCCCTTGTTCTGAAGTGGGGGTCTTATAGACAGCATATAGCTGGCTCATGTTTTATTATCCATTCAGCCACTCAATGTCTTTTGATTGGAGCATTTAGTCAGTTTACGTTTAAAGTTATTATTGATAGGTACTTGTTTATCGCCATTTTTATTTTTTATGCCTGTATTCTTTCTTCCCTTTTTATTTCTTCTTTTTACACCAGTTCCTTTAGCATTTCTTGCATGCGGGCTTAGTAGTAACAAACTCCCTTAGCTTTTTTTTTTTTCTGTGAAATGCCTTATTTCCCCTTCAATTTTGAATGATTGAATAGAGTATTCTTGGGTTCAGTCCCTTGCTTTGCATAATTTTGTGAACTTTCTTCCATTACTTTTTTGCCTGATGTGTTTCTTTTGAGAAATCATTTGATAATCTAATGGGAGATTCCTTGTACACAACTTTCTGTCTCTCTCTTGCAGCCTTTAAGATTCTCTCTTTGTTGTTAACGTTTGCCATCATAATTATGACGTGTTTTGGTATGGGTCTTTTTGGATTCATTTTGTTTGGAACTCCTTGTGCTTGTGTGACTTTTTTATTCCCCAAATCAGGAAAGTTTTCTGACATTACTTCTTCAAATAGGTTTTATAACCCTTGTTCCTCTTCTTGTTCTTCTGGAACTCCTATTTTTTGTATGTTGCTTTGTTTCATGTTTCTCAAAGCTCCCTTAGGCTCTCCTCCTGTCTCTTAATTTTTTTCTCCAATTGCAGTTCAATTTGGGTGTTTTGCTGCCCTGTCATCTAATATACTAAATTGATCATCCGCTTCTCCTAGTGTACTGTTGAAAGTTTCCATAGTGTTTCTTATTGGAGCTATATCACTCTTTATTTCCTCTTGATTCTTACATAAATTGTTGATTCTTTTCATACATCTGGTTTATGAATTGTCTGACCCTTATTCTGAGTTCTTTTTCTGGCATATTGCATGCTTCCTTTTCACTTAGCTCCTTTTCTGGTGATTTCTCTTCTTTCCTTTGGGGGGTTTCTTTGTCACCCATTTTTTCTCCTGCTGAAAGATCTAAGTGTTGAGTCATGTGGTGGCTGCTCCACAGGCAACAGCGACTACTTGGGTGGCGGCTGCTTCTCAGGTGGTCACAGCAGCAGCTGCTCCTCAGTTGGCGGAGAATCCTTGTGTGGGCACTGCTCTCACAGCTGTTCACAGCAGTAGTTGCTTCTCCAGCTGCTGGGGGCGAGCTGATCATTGCTCATGCAGCTGCTGCTTCTTGGACAGGGTGGCTGCGTGTGGCTGCTGCTCCTCGGACGGGGGTGGGCTGCTCACACAGCTGCTGCTCCTCAGTTGGGGGCAGGCTGCTCATGTGGCTATTGCTCCTGTGGTCGCCACACCCTGGGGTAATGTGTTGGGCCAGCACGAGGGGAGCGTGCTTTGGAACTCACAGGAGCCTGTGGCCAGGGTGGCTGGAGTATCAGTGTCTGTGAGACTGCATCCGAGGCAGCAGGTCCCTGGCAGGGGTGGGTGTAGAGTCCTGGGTGGTGTCTGAGGGCACCCTGGGTGGAGGTAAGGCTAGATTCCCAGTAACAACAGCTCTCCCATTCAAGATGGCATGGCATCTGTGGTACATTTGGCCACCCTGGGATTATTTGCAATGGTAGCAGAGGCTGCCTGGCTAAGAGAGCCCAGTTCACCAGCCCCTGAAGGTCCTGTGGGATCTAACTGTCCCTCACTCATGTACACACACACACACACACACACACACACACCACATGTCCACACACTCCCCTTTTGCTCCCTCACTCACACTCTCTCCCTCACTTATATCCTCCAGGCCGCCATCTTCCTGCCTCTGTAGTTGGGTTTGGAGTGTTATTGACCCATTTGTGGATGGAGTCTCCTCTCCGGGTGTCTGGTTATGTGACTTTCTCTCTACCACACTGACCAAACAGGACAAAATTCAACTTGATAAGACATGACACAAAGGGAACAAAACACGAATGTACTAACAACACCAATAATGCTAATATAAGTGACCACCAGAGAAAAGAGAATTAGGGGAGAGAAAAGAGAGCACAAATGATATTGAGGAGAGAAAAAATGGTAAGAAAGGAAAGAAAAAGAAGAAAAGGGAAGAAAAAGGAAATATATATATATATATATATATATATATATATGGAGAAAA
>NW_005371082.1:62135-65326 GCF_000412655.1 Myotis brandtii | reverse complement strand
GAGAAAACATTACAGAACAAACAGATAAACCAAAAAATGCAAACAACAAATACCCAGAAAAGAGGTGGAGGCAGAATCTATAGAGGCCGAGGGTGGGCTGGTCACACAGCTGCTGCTCCACAGACAGGGGTGGGCTGTTCATGCTGCTGTTGCTCGTGTGATCACCACACCCTGGGCTAAAACATCATTAAGAAATTGGATGAGTATGGAGAGGACCTCAGTTCAGTATAGAAAGAGGATGGATGGATAAGAAGAAAAAGAAAGAGAAAGAAAAAATAATTTAAAAAATAGGATAAAACAAAAAAAATAGAATGATGAAAAATAATGTGAAAAGAAATAAAAAATAAAGAAATAGATGAAAAGAAAAAAATAAAGAAAAAAGAGATTAAAAAAAAGTGAAGTGTTGTTCATTTCCACCAAGTTTTAATGTTCCATGGGGGCTGGTTTAAGATCCCACTCTGTACTGTCTGCCACTTCTCAGTTTCCTATTAGGTAGTCAGCACAGTATTGAAGTTCCAAGCGAACCACCACTCTTCTGTTTGTGTCTATCTCCACCACCTCTACTGCCAGCAGGGGGGACCAATCTGCCCACTTAGCCTGTTTGCCTGCTTTCAGTCTTAATCTCTCAAGCGGCTGTTTCTGACAGGGCTATAGTTAGGGAGGTTGCCATATCATTTTCCGGACTGAATGACCTCTCTTCAGCCCAGTCCCTGAGGGCTCTCAGGGACTATTCACATTTTTTTTGTATCCTTTGTACCACTCAGGGTGTAGTCTGGGTGTGGCTGTATTGGGTGTCTGGAGACTGCAGGGAGGGGCTATCTCTTCAGGAGAAAATGGCTGTTTAGGTCTGGACTGTCAGGTATGTCCCAATGCCAGACTCTCAACCACCTCTCCCCAACCTACTCTTCTACACAACCTCTCCCCAGACTCCACAAGTCCGCACCTCTACCTGCACCTCAGCCATGGGTGAGTGTATTTGAAAGGTCCCATGAACTGGTTTAGCAAATAAAAACAAAGACCAAAAAGAGGGGAAAGAGCTGCGCCACTGCAAGTTTCTCTCCCCCTAGCACCATGCGGCTTGGGCAGTTGTTCAGGTTGCCCCTTCCAGGCTCAGCCTCTTGTGGCTGTGGGCTTAGGTGTAGAATCCCCTGCTGCCAGCAGCCCTGTGGACTTCCTTTCCACAGTCAGATGTTACACCTATCCCCAAGGGACATGGAAGCCGTACAACTTCCTTCTGACCCTCTGGGTTTGGAGGTCTCACAACTCTCCCCAGCCCAGATCCCCAATTTTACCATTCTCTAGGTGTCCTCTGCCCTTCCCAGCTGCAAACTGTCTCACCAGCTGTGTCTACTTCGCCAATTCTGGGTGGATGTTATTCAGTTTAGTTGCTCCTTCTATCTGCTCTGGGATAAGGCTCAGGACATGTCTGCCTATTCTGCTGCCATTTTGTCTCCCAGATTGCTTTTTATTCCATTAGTTGTCTTTATTTTCATGACTTTCTACTTATAACTAGTCATTACTAACTAAAATTCAAAGGACATTGTTGGGTACACAGGTCCTTCATCCTGCCTAACTATGCTAACTGTCAGGTCCGAGCCCCTCTGGTAGGGACTGGACCCTGTTGGACACTGGGTATTCGATGGCGAAGCCATGAGAAGTTGTGGGTATATAAGAGTCTTTATTGTAGCCCAAGTAGCCACTGCTGCAACAGGAGCTATTAGACAAATCAGTTCTTCAAAGTAAAGTCCCATAGAGTAGCCATACACCTAGGTAACAATACATCTTTCCTGCAAAGTACCAGTAGCCTCTAACATAGAAGCTATACAGGAGCCATCCTTAGAGCTACAGCCTCACTAAGCAGCTGCCTCCAAGTCAGCTGCCTGCTGGTCAGTAACATACTTTAATACTAACTTAGACAAAAGAGGCTTCTTTCCAAATAGTGACATCAGTCTTTGGATTATAGAAGGGCAAGCTTGTGCAGTGTACCTATAGTAAGATAGCTGTGTCCTTGCTTCTTTCACCTGCATATAGCAGAGTAACCTTGACACTCCTGATTAGGATTCCCATGCTCAGAGTGGCCTTGAACATCCAGTGCACTCTAAACAGAGTCCCCATAGACATAAAAGTCCTGGTTTTTCCATTCTTACTGTCTCTGTGCTTCAGGCATTTACTCTCCCTCCTGCCTGTATTTTCCTGTAGCGTAGTCCTGCCTTCAGTTTGTTCCTCTCCAATCTGCCCATCAGAGGGACTTTGCCAAATGCAACTATGCATTTCAGTTTCATTGATGCCACCTTGGCCTTAGGAAAGTTGAAAGGGCAACCTCTGGGCATTCATGGCCCTCCATGATCTGGGCTCTTAATAATGGCTGTCCAGCCCTAACCGGTTTGGCTCAGTAGATGGAGCGTCGGCCTGCAGACTGAGGGGTCCTGGGTTCGATTCCGGTCAAGGGCATGTGCCTTGGTTGTGGGCACATCCCCAGTGGGAGGTGTACAGGAGGCAGCTGATCGATGTTTCTCTCTCATCGATGTTTCTGACTCTCTGTCCCTCTCCCTTTCTCTCTGTAAAAAATCAATAAAATATATATTTTTTAAAAAAATAATGGCTGCCCAGCCTTGAGCCCTCACAGCACCCCCTGCCTGATCTGCCCTCCCAGACTTGAGTGCTGCCACCCACCCCACTCCATCCTTTTACACAGGTTGTCCCATCTGCCTGGAGTGTCCTTCTTCCCTTGGAGACTCAGGAATATCTACTTATGCCTCAAATTTTAGTTTATTTAGTTCATAAGCTGTGGGCTTATGATTCATATGTTTCACAGAGCCATCGTTTTCCCCTGAAAATCATTAGCATAAGTTTCCTGAAATTGTTCACAATTTTTAACAGAAAAAAATGATATTTTCTTGTTATACTACCATCTCGAATACAGCTGCAAACAGGGAAAAATCTTTGTACCTTTAGTGAAAGAGTTAGGTGCTTTTGTGGGCTTGAAATTTGCAAAAAGCATTATTGAAAATGTCAATTTACAATACATTTAGTAAAATATGTGTACTGTAGCTCTGGCCAGTTTTTCTCAGTGGTTAGTGTCACAAGTTGGATTCCCAATCAAGGGAACGTACCTCAGTTGCGGTTCAATCCCCAGCCCCAGTCAGAGTGGGAGCAGGAGGCAACCAATCAATGTCTCTCTCTCTCTCTCT
>NW_005371082.1:61411-62102 GCF_000412655.1 Myotis brandtii | reverse complement strand
TCCCCCCCCTTCCACTCTGTCTACAAATCAATGGAAAAAATATCCTTGGGTAATATTAGAGAAAGAGCAGTATAAAAAAATTCAAATGCATGATAAATCCATATTTGCAAAAAATGTTGGTGTATATATAGTTTAAGTGTGGTAAAATACACATAACATAAAATTTACCAACTTAAATACCTTTAAGTGTACAATTCAGAAGTATTAAGAACATTCACATTGCTGTGCAACCATCATCACCATCCATCTCTAGAACTTTTCATTTTGTAAAACTGAAACTTTCTCCATTAAATAACTTTTTAATTTCTTGATTTGAAAGAGAGTAAGAGAGAGAGATTTCTTGTTCCACTTATTTATGCATTCATTGCTTGAGTCTTGTATGTGCCCCAACTAGGGATTGAACCCACACCATGGCACCTTGGTGTATCAGGATGATGCTCTAATCAACTGAGCTGCCCGGCCAGGGCCCATTAAAAAGCTTCTCATTTCCTCCCCTAGCCCCTGACAACTACCATTCTACATTCTGTCTTTATGAAAGTGACTATTCTAGATACCTCATATAAGTGGAGTCATAGAGTATGTGTCTTTTTGTAACTGGCTCATAAAACTTAGCATAATGCTCTCAAACTTGGCTATATCTTTACATAATATCAGAACATATAAAATTATCTACTTCACTAGACATTTATTT
>NW_005371082.1:57956-61350 GCF_000412655.1 Myotis brandtii | reverse complement strand
GCCCCCCACTGGGGATCAAGCCCACAACCTGGGCATATGCCCTGACTGGGAATCGAACTGGTGGCCTCTTGGTTCCTGGGGCGACGCTCAACCGCTGAGCTACACGCAGCTGGGCAAGACCTTTATTCTTTATATGTGCCTCAATGTATTTCACTTTATATCTAGGCTACTGAATTTACTGCTTTATAGCTATAAATATTTATTCTAATAGTATATTTGTATTTTATACAAAATCAAATAATATTTTAAAACATGTCTTAAAGTCTAAGATATCACTTAAAATCATGTTTAGAATTTGAACTTGAAATATATGCAAAACAATTAATATATTCTATGATATTATGTAAATAAGAGAAATAAAGTAGAGTAGAAATCCCAGTTTTACACAGACAAGCCTGGTGACGTAGGCCAAGCTAAATTGTTGATACTATTTTTTCTCATGTATAAAATGTTGATAGTATTATACATCTCAGAGTGCTCTTGGAAAGATTTACTAAGCTGTTAGTTTGAAAGCATTTTGTAAACTAAAAGTCAAACACAAAAATCATTTTTATATCATTATTACAGGCCCGGTGCACGAAAGTCATCCATGGGTGGGGTCCCTAGGCCTGGCCGGTGATCAGGGCCAATCAGGTTACCTGCCTCCCTGCCTCCCCATCTCCTCCTTCCCTCACTGCCTGCACGCCGCCACGTGGTTCCCCACCTCCCCACCTCCCCACCTCCCCACTTCCTTCTTCCCTCGCCACCTGTGCACTGCCACCCACCCCTGGTTCCCCATCCCCATTGGGACCTGTGGGCTGGGGGGAGGGACACGCAGGTTGGCCAGCAGGCCCAAATCAGGCAATTGGGGTCTGCTGGCTGGGGGGAGGGGCCAACCACCACTGTGATGGGCGGGCAGCAGGCCGATCAGGGGCTGCTGGCTGGGGGAAAGACATGGGGAGGGGCCCAGAAGGTTGGCCACCAGCCCTGTGGAGGGAGCTGGCCCTTGGCCCCCCTGGGAAAGGGGCCGCATCCACCACCACCCACCCCTGGTTCCCAGCCCCAATTGGGCAATCAGGGCCTGCTGGCCCGGGGGTTCGGGGGTACCAGGATGTTGGCCAGCAGGCCCCATCAGCGATCAGGACCTGTGGGCTGGGGGCAGCTCCTGTGTTGAGTGTCTGCCCCTTGGTGGTCAGTGCCCATCATAGCGACCAGTTGTTCTGGTTGTTCGGATTGTTTTGGTCATTCTGTCATAACAGTTGCTTAGGCTTTCATATAAATATATATAGATTCTCCCAAGTATTTATTAACAATAAATGTAATGAGTTAGGAAATTCAGCATTTCTCTATCCTTTAATGTATAGTTAAATGTTAATCGAAAACAAATGGGAGCTCAATTTATCTTGCCCATGTAGAGAATATTTACAACATAAAAATAAATTGTGACTATAATTAAGTTATAACAATTTCATTAATTTTGATAAAGGATCATAAGGTCAACTTACAGAATTATTATAGTTAGGAAAGAACAACAATTTTACTTTCCTATAATAGAAAAATGATTCATACAATCCTGATAACCAAGGACAGAAAGTGAAGACCTTATAGCAGGGGTCCTCAAACTTTTTAAACAGGAAGCCAGTTCACTGTCCCTCAGACCGTTGGAGGGCCGGACTATAGTTTAAAAAAAAAACTATGAACAAATTCCTATGCACACAGTGGCGGCAAAAACACCCGGTGGGCCGGATAAATGTTTTCGGCGGGCCGCATGTGGCCTGCGGGCCGTAGTTTGAGGACCCCTGCATTATAGAGACTGGTAGGAAGTGGGGAGTCATGAAAGGGCTGGCTAGGCTCCCACAAACAGCAGCTGAAGTTCCTGAGAGATATCTCAGCTGTGGGGAGTTGCCACTGAAAACTCTGGGGTCTAATCCCCAAGCTGGGCCCCCAGCAGAGAGCACCAAAATTGAGAAAGGTGCCCACATAACATCTGGCTGTGATAAGCAGCAGGGTATCTGTGTGCCAGGGAGAGATGACTGGAAATTCAGGTACCCTCTTAAAGGGCCAATGCAAAAATTTTGTGTGTAGCCACTCACTTTGGGCTCTGGAAGAGGGATGGAAGAGTGGACAAGAAATGTGTGAGGAGAAGCCAGGGATGGTGGTTCTGGGGCTTGAGCTTGTAAGGCAGACACCCTGGTTTCCTGTACAAAGTCATTCCCTCACACTGCGGAGGTAATCATTCTCAGGCACACCTTTGATATCCAGGTGATTTTTTCCTGCGGAGGGGAAGACAGTTGACCATCTTTATCAGACAACAATGTGCCCCATGGTGTGGAATTTCTGAGGGTTATAAAGAGACTGAGAATAACAATTTACATCCAGGCAAAAGCAATTGTCCCACCCTGTTGGAAAACATCCCACAAACCAGTGGATAATTGCCTGAGGGCTAATCAAGACTGCATCCAATAAATCTGCAGGCATAGGCAGTTTCTGGAGGCTTTGAGTCTTTGCCTGATCTAATTAGTCAGAAGCAGCATTTGACACTGTCCTGCACCAGAGGTTGAGAGGCGTAGCAGGTCTACCTAGTACATAGTCACCAATGCAAACAGGTAGCCAAAATGGGGGTGAAAAAACAACACCCAAATGAAAGAACAAGAGAATTCTCCAGAAGAAGAGATCAATGAAATGAAGATAAGAAATTTATCTGATATAGAGTTCAGAATAATGATGGTAAAGATGCTCAACAGCATAAGAAAAGAAATAGTAACTATGAAAAAAGAATAATTGGAAATAAAGAATTACCGTGAACTAATAAAGAACACACTGGAAGGAATACACAGCATGTTAAGGGAAGCTGAGGATCTGATAAGTGCTTTAGAAGATGGTAGAAAAAAAATCACTCAACCAGACAAACAAAAATAAAACAATAATTAAAAAAACAAGAAGATAGTTTAAGGAAGCTGTGGGACAACATGAAACACAACAATATTTGCTTAGTAGATTAGCCAGAAGGGGAAGAAAGTGAACAAGGGATAGAGAACTTGTTTGAAGAAATAATGACAGAAAACTTCCCTAACCTGGTGAAGGAAAAAGTTGCACAAGTTCAGGAGGCACAGAGAGTCTAAGCAAGAAGAACCCAAAAAGGCCCATGCTCAGACACATTATAATTAAAATACAAAAAATTAAAGACAAAGAGAGAATCTTAAAGGCAGCAAGAGAAAAGCAATATGTTACCTACAAAGGAGCTTCCATAAGGCTGTCATCTAATTTCTCATCAGAAACTCTACAGGCCAGAAGGAAATGGCATGAATACTCAAGGTAATGAATAGAAAAGATCTGAAACCAAGGTTACTATATCCAGCAAGGCTATCATTCAAAATAGATGGTGAAATAAAGAGCTTCACAGACAAAAAAAAAA
>NW_005371082.1:52971-57933 GCF_000412655.1 Myotis brandtii | reverse complement strand
AGAAGAAATAGAGAGAGAAACCTAGGTATACAGAATTAAAATGGCAATAAACAAGTACCAATCAATAATAACCTTAAATGTAAATGGATTAAATGATCAAATCAAAAGACATAGGGTAGCTGAATGGATACACAAACATGACCCAACTATATGCTGTCTACAAGAAAACCACACCAGAACAGAAGACTCAAACAAGATGAAGTTGAAGGGATAGAAAAAATTTTTCCATGCAAATGGAAATAAAAGAGAACTGGGGTAGTAATATTAATATCTGAAAAAATATATACTTCAAAATGAAGCCATTATAAGGGACAACAAAGATCACTACACAATACTAAAGGGATCAATCCAATAAGACTATATAACCTGGAACATCAACCCCACACACAGCCAACCTCACGCACGCCCGCCCCACGCACGCCGACCTAAAAAACAACAACAACAAAAAACCAAAACAAAAACAAAACTATATAACCCTGGTAAACATGTATGCACCCATATAGGATCACCTAAATATATTTTAAAAAACACTTCTAGAGGGCTCTAAGAGAGAGAATGACAAGAATACAGTCATAGTAGGGCACTTTAATATCCCTCTTACTTCACTGGATAGATCTTCCAGACAAAATATTAACAAGGAAACAGTGACTGTAAGGGAAGCATTGGATTAGATGGATTTAATTGATATTTATAGAACATTTCACCCTAAAGGTGCAGAATATACATTATTCTCAATTGTACATGGTTCATTCACAAAGATAGACCACATTTTAGGACACAAAACAAGTCTCCACAGTGCAAGAAGATTGACATACTATCAAGCATTTTCTCAGATCATAGCGGAATGACATTAGAAATCAACTAATGTAAAAACACCCCAAAACATTCAAACACATGGAGGCTAAATAGTGTATTATTAAACAATGAATGGGTTACCCATGAGATCAAGAAAGAAATAAAAAACTTCCTGAAAACAAATGAAAATTAACACACAACAACCTCAAATCTCTGGGACACAGCAAAAGCAGTCTCTCTACCACTCAGGTGGACCCTTGAATGATTACTGCCAAACTCTATTGATTGATTATTCTTTTACATTGATAGTTACATTCTTTTCTATAAATTCTTACCATAAACTATCTTTTACTTTTTAGTACTGGGTCTAGAAGCATTACTATTTCTGGCCTGAGTAAACTGAAAAGAATTCTAGAATATCCTAACTGACGAATGAAAACACTGAATATGGATTTTGTAGGCTTAAGATCATGATGTTTTTATAAATGTATCTCTTAAATATACATGTTTAAGTAACACAATGTAAAATTTGATATTTGCTCATATGGTATTTATAGAAGTGTAGCAACTATTTTCTTTATAAAGAAAGATAATTGACTTGTATTTAAGTTAAAATCTCTGTATCCGTACCTATGACAGATGCTGACTCTACATAAAATGCTTGGTACCGGATTTTTTTTAAAAAATATGTTTTTATTGATTTTTTACAGAGAGGAAGGGAGAGGGATAGAGAGTTAGAAACATTGGTGAGAGAGAAACATCGATCAGCTGCCTCCTGCACACTCCCTACTGGGGATGTGTCTGCAACCCAGGTACATGCCCTTGACCAGAATCGAACCTGGGACCCTTGAGTCTGCAGGCTGATGCTCTATCCACTGAGCCAAACCGGTTAGGGCCTGGTACCGGATCTTAATGAGTTTATAGTCTACTGGGAAAAGAAACATGCAAACAAGTTATAACAATATCGTGCATTGTTATGATGAAATTAAAAATTATAGTGAGGGCATAGCAGAAAGAGCATAAAATATTCCCAGGGTAATCTGACATAATATGACAGAGAAGGAAACATTTAAAGTGAAACTTGAGTTGCACACCAGCAGGATCTTACAGGCAACCCTTTCCACAGGAGCTGGGACCTTGAGGTGATTCACCTGCCAGCAGGATTATGCAAGTGAACCCAAAGTGACTTTGGACTGCACAGTGACTTGCACATCAGCAGGCTCTGGGATCTCACAGGGAGTTGTGCGCCAGAGGGACTGTGCATGTTCCCTCACCAACCCTGAGCATCTGCAGCTGACACCCACAGGACCCAATCTGTGTAGAAAGGTAGTACAACTCAGAAAAGAGACAATCAAGGCATGAAATTCAAGGCAGACCCAGTCTCTGGGCTAAGGAGTCCCTGACCATTGGACTACTAGGGGCTTCAACCCCTTTGACTTCAATCAGGTTGCACAGGGCCAGAAAGGAATAGTGACTCACATTCACCTGCACTAGAGCAGCTTCAAAGACACCCAAGATAGATACACCAAGGGACCAGACTCAACAACATCCAAGCAAAATCCTATGAGCCCCAGCCTCACTGGCAGCAAGTCAGACGGGAGATCCTTTCCAAGAACAGGAGATCAAAAATCAAGTTCCAATTACAATAGGAGAGCTCAAATATCACACACAAGGGGCACTCATAGAGCATCCAGCTCAGGTGAACAAAGAGCCTGCAATACTGGACCCCTCAAGACACTGTCTACATTAGGCTATTCCACAAAGACTGGGAGACACAACAGGGTTATCTAATACATAGAAGCAAATACAAAGACACAACAAAAATGAAGAGACAAAGAAACAACCCCCAAATGAGAGAAAATAAGGAAACTCCAGAAAAAGAACTAAATGAAATGGAGGTAAGCAACCTATCAGACATAGACTTCAAAGCAATGGTTATAAAGATACTTAAGGAACTTATTGCAAATTACAACAGCATGAAAAAAGAAATAGAGGCTACGAACAAGAATCAGACAGAAATGAAGAATTATATATCTGACATCAAGAAAACACTAGAGCCGAAACCGGTTTGGCTCAGTGGATAGAGCGTCGGCCTGTGGACTGAAAGGTCCCAGGTTCGATTCCGGTCAAGGGCATGTGCCTGGGTTGCAGGCACATCCCCAGTGGGGGATGTGCAAGAGGCAGCTGATCGATGTTTCTCTCTCATCGATGTTTCTAACTCTCTATCTCTCTCCCTTCCTCTCTGTAAAAAATCAATAATATATATATAAAAGAAAACACTAGAAGGCATTAAAAGTAGATTGGATGAAGGAGAGGATAGAATTAGCAATTCAGAAGACAAGGTAGAAATAAATACCCAATTAGAGCAGCAAATGGGAAAAAGAATTTAAAAGCAGGAAGATAGCTTAAGGGTGCTCTGGGACAAAAACGAAGCACAACAGCATCCACATTACAAGAATACCAGAAGGGGAAGACAGTGAGCTAGGAACAGAGAACCTGTATAAAGAAATAAAGGCAGGAAACTTCCCCAACCTGGTGAAGGAAAATGTTGCACAAGTTCAGGAGGCACAGAGAGTCCCAATCAAGAGAAACCCAAAGAGACCCAAACCTAGACACATCATAATCAAAATGGCAAATGTTAAAGACAAACAAAGAATCTTAAAGGCAAGAGAAAGAAGAAAAATACCTACAAAGGAGTTCCCATTAAAATGTCAACTGACTTCTCAATAGAAACACTTCAGGCCAGAAGTACTCAAAGTAATGAAAAGCAAGGGCCTAAATCCAAGAATACTGTATTCAGTAAGGCTATCATTTAAAATAAAAGGTGAATAAAGAGCTTTTCAGAGAAAAAAAAAGATAAAAGAGTGCATTAACACCAAACCAGCAATGCAAGAAATGTTAAAGGGATTACTTTAAAAAGGTGAAGAAAAGGAGAGAGAAAGGATTATAGGCACAAAGAAAATAAAAATGGCAATAAATAAATACCTATTAATAATTACCTTAAATGTAAATGTAACTGGATATATTTGTTGTCTACAAGAGACCCACCTCAGAATAAAAGATACACAGACTGAGAGTGAAGGGATGGAATATATATTCCATAAAAATGGAAAGGTGAAAAAGCTGGGGTAGCAATATTCATATCAGACAAAATGGACTTCAAAACAAAGGCCACAACAAGAGACAAAGAAGGATATTTAACAACACTAAAGGGAATGATTCAACATGAAAATATAGCCCTTGTAAACATATATACAACCAATATAGACACACTCATGTACATAAAAAAAATCTTGGCGGACTTTAAAGGAGAGATTGACAGCAATACAGTCCTGGTAGGGGATTTTAACACCCCACGGACATCACTGAACAGATATTCCAGAAAAAAACAACAGGAAACAGAGGCCTTAAATTACACACTACATCAGATGGATGTAACTGATATTTACAGAACATTTCACCCCCAAAGCAACAAAATATACATTCTACTTAAGTGCATATGGCACATTCTCAAAGATAAACTACCTGTTATGGCACAAAACAAGCCTATACAAATTCAAGAAGATTGATACAATACCAAGTATTTTCTTGGATCACAATGGCATGAAGTTAGAAATCAACTACAATAACAAAACTCAAAAACACTCAAATGCATGTAGGCTAAATAGCATGTAATTAAACAATGAATGTATTACCAATGAGATCAAGCAAGAAATTAAAAACTTCCTGGAAACAAATGAAAATGAACACAGAAGCACCCCAAACCTATGAGACATGGTGAAAGTATTCCTGAGAGGGAAGTTCATAGCACTCCAGGTCTACCTCAAGAAACCAGGAAATGCACTGATAAATTGTCTAACCCTACAACTCAATGAAGTAGAAAGAGAAGAGCAAGAAAAGCCCAAAGGAAGTAGAAGGAAGGAAATCTATCTATATAAATGCCTAAGCGACCATCGCAATAGAACGGATGACTGAACAGGCTGTGTGGGGTGACCAGGCCGGCAGGGGGGTTAGTGAGGTACGACCAAATGACCGAGAAGAAGGCTGCGTGGGGCGACCCGGCCGGCAGCGGGGTTAGTGAGGGGCAACCAAATGACCAAGAAGCAGGCTGCATGGGGTAACCAGGCCAGTGGGGGGGTTAGTGAGGGATGACCAAACGACTGAACA
>NW_005371082.1:50325-52917 GCF_000412655.1 Myotis brandtii | reverse complement strand
GGGGGGCAGTTGGGGGCAATCAGGCTGGCAGGCAGGTGAGCGGTTAGGAGCCAGTGGTCCAGGATTGTGAGAGGGATGTCTGACTGCCAGTTTAGTCCCAATCCTCGGGATCAGGCCTAAGCCAGCAGTTGGACATCTCCCGAGGGGTCCCGGATTGGAGAGGGGAAGCTCCCCCACCCACGAATTTTGGGTGAACCGAGCCTCTAGTAATAAAGATCAGAGTGGAAATAAATGAAATAGAGAGTGAAAAGAAAAAAACAGTACAAAAGATCAATAAATTCAAGAGATGGTTCTTTGAAACAATGGACACCACAGAAATACAAATGATTATAAGAAAATACTATGAATAACTGTATGCCAACAAACTGGACAACCTGGGTGAAATGGACAAATTCCTAGAAACATACAATCTTCCAAAACTCAATCAGGAGAATCAGAAAACCTGAGTAGGCCAATAACAACCGGTGAAATTGAAGCAGTATTTTAAAAATTTTCAGCAAATAAATTTCCTGGAATGGATGGTTTTACAGGAGAATTTTACCAAATATTCAAAAAAGAACTAATACCTATCCTTCTCAAACTATGCCAAAAAATCCAAGAGGGAGGAACACTTCCAACTTCTTTTCACAATGCCAGCATTGTCCTAATTCCAAAACCAGATAAAGACACTACAAAAAGGAACAAGATTATGGTGGTTGGCAGGATTGCAGTGAGGGGGAGAGTGTGAGTGAGGGATGGAGTGAAAGGGGAGTGCTGGACATGTGTGTGTGTGTGTGTGAGAGAGAGAGAGAGAGAGAGAGAGGTACAGTTAGATCCTGTAAGACTTTCAGGGGTTGGAAAACTGGGGTCTCTTAGATGGGGAGCCCCTGCTACCACTGCAGGCACTCCTGGGTGGCTGGTGCTGGCACAGAAACCATGCCATCTTGAAGGGTAGAGATTATTTGACTAGAAGCCCAGCCTCATCACTACCCAGACTGGCCTCAGACACCACCTGGGACCCTAGAGCCAGTCCAGCCAAAGACCTGCTACCTCAGCTGCAGACCCATGGACACCGGGATTCCAGCCTCCCTGGCTGCAGGCTCCTATGAGTCCTGGAGTGCCCAACCATCCTGCCAGCCCACCCCTGCAGCCATAGGCCCTACACGACCTAGGCTCTCTGGTGACTATCAGGTTGTGCGACCCTCCCGCTAACCCACTGTGACCACAGGCCCCATGCATCCTGGCACCTGGGCTCACCGGTGACTCTTGGGGTGTGCCACCCTCCTGCTGACCTGGGGCTGCAGGTACAGGCCTTGCATGACTCAGTGCCTGGACTTTTTGGTGAGAGCAAAAATGGGGAGACAAAGAAACAACCACCAAAGGAAAGAAAAAGAGGAAGAACCAGTAATGGAACTAAATTAAATGGAAGCATGCAATATGTCAGAAAAATAATTCAGAGTAAGGGTCATACAATTCATAAACCAGATGGATGAGAAAGTCAACAACTTATGTAAGAATCAAGAGGAAATAAAAAATGATAAAGCTACAATAAAAAGCAAAATGGAAGGTTTCAAGAGTAGACTAGAAGAATCAGGGAACAACTTAGTGAGTTAGATGATAGGGCAGAGAAACACACCCAATCTGAACAGCTGTTGGAGAAAAAACATAGAAAGCAGGAGAGCCTAAGGGAGATTTGAGTCAACATAAAACTAAGTAACATACACATAATAGAGGTGTCAGAAGGACAAGAAGTGGAACAAGGACTAGAAAACCTATTTGAAGAAAGAATGACAGAAAACTTCCCTGATTTGGGAAGAAAAAAGTCAGATAAGCACAGAGAGTCCAAACAAGATGAGTCCTAAAAGACCCACAACAAGACATGTCCTAATTACAATGGCAAATTTTAGCAACAAAGAGAGAATCTTAAAGGCTGCAAGAGAGAGACAGAGAGTTACCTACAAAGGATCTCACATTAGATTAACAAATTTGTTCTCAACAGAAATACATCAGGCCAGAAGGAATGGAAAGAAGTATACAAAGTGATACAAAGCAAGAAACTGAATACAAAAATACCCTGCCCAGCAAGGCTATAATTCAAAATTGAAGGGGAAATCAGGAGCTTCACAGACAAAAAAGGGCTAAGAAAGTTTATTGCTAGCAATGCAAGAAATACTCAAGGGATTGTTGTAAAAAGAAGAAATAGAAAGGGAAGAAGGACCACAGGCATCGACAATAATAAAAGACAAAGATGCTAAGTGACTGTATCGCTACGCCCAAGCTGCGCCCACCAGCCAATCAGAGCGACGATATGCAAATTAACTTAACCAAGATGGCGGCCGGCAGCCACGGAGCTGGAGCAAGCAGGAGGCTTGGTTGCCCCAGCGATGGAGGAAGCCAAGCTTCCCATCTGCCTTGACTGGCTATGGCCTCCGCGAAAGGCAACAAAGTTTCAATTATAGAAGCTAAATAAATCCCAGATACCTGCTTCCAGCCAGCCTCCACTGGGAGCTTGGGTGGCTGGGGGCTGTGGCCAGCCAGAAAACAGCCATCAGCCCCTCACCCAGGCTGGCCACACCCTCATGGGGTAAGGGTCCCTGCTGGGGGGCTTGGCCA
>NW_005371082.1:39702-48417 GCF_000412655.1 Myotis brandtii | reverse complement strand
AATTTTTGTGCACCGGGCCTCTAGTAATATAATAAAAGGGTAATATGCAAATTGACCCTAACAGCAGAATGACTGGTCACTATGACACACACTGATCACCAGGGGGCAGATGCTCAATGCAGAAGCTTCCCCCTGGTGGTTAGTATGCTCCCACAGGGGGAGCTCTGCTCAGCCACAAGCCAGGCTGTCAGCTCCCAGTACTGCGGTGGTGGTGGGAGCCTCTCCCGCCTCCTCAGCAGTGCTAAGGATGTTTGACTGCAGCTTAGGCCTCCTCCCTGCTAACAAGTGGACATCCCCTGAGGGCTCCCGGGCTGCCAGAGGGATGTCTGACTGCCAACTTAGGCCCAATCCCCCAGGGAGCGGGCCTAAGCCATCAGGTGGTCATCCCCCAAGGGGTCCCAGACTGTGAGAGGGCACAGGCCAGGCTGAGGGACCCTCCCGAGTGCACAAATTTTTGTGCACTGGGCCAGTAATAAAGAATAAAAATGTCTACAAACAAGTAACTATCAATAATAACCTTAAACATAAATGGACTAACTGCTCCAATCAAAAATAGAGTGGCTCATAGAGTGGCTGAATGGATAAGAAAACATGATTATATATATATATATACTGTCTACAGGAGACCCACATCAGATCAAGGGAGTCACAAAGACTGAAAATGAAGGGATGGAAAAATATTTTTAGGCAAATGGAAATTAATAAAAGCTGGGGTAGCAACACTTATATCTGACAAAAGAGACCTCAAATGAAGGCCATAACAAGAGATAAGGAAGGTCACTTCAAAATACTAAAGGGATCAATACAACAAGAGGATATAACTTTGGCAAACATATATGCACCCAATGTATAGGCACCCAAATACATTTTTTAAAACCCCCAAAATTATGGAAGATATCAAGGGAGAGATAAAAATAATACAATCATAGAAGGGTACTTTAATTCCCCACTGACATCACTGGATAAAGCATCTAGACAAAAAAATCATCAACGAAACAGCAATCCTAAATGACTCACTAGGTCAGAAGGACTTTACCGACATCTTCAGAACATTTCACCCCAAAGCCACAGACTATACATTCTTTTTAAGTGCACATGGGACATTTTCAAAGATACCAGGTATACCGCAAATAGAGACTCAGGCAAAGTCTTTTCAAATTCATTAAGATTGAAATCATGTCAAGCATCTTCTCAGATCACAATGGCATAATATTAGAAATAAACTACAATAAAAACAATCAAAAATTCCAAACACTTGGAGGCTAAATAGCATGCTATTAAATAATGATTGGGTTACCAAAGAGATCAAAGAAGAAATAAAAAACATCATGGCAACAAATGACAATGAAAACATAGCAATGCAAAATCTATGGGACACAGTGAAAGCAGTCTTGAGAGGAAAGTTGATAGCATTACAGGCTTACCTCAAAAAAAACAAGAAAAACTGGTAATAAATTATCCAATTCTACAACATAAAAATTAGAAAGATTGCAACAAGAAAATCCCAGAGTGAGCAGAAGGAAGGAAATAATTAAGATCAGAGCAGAAATAAATGACATAGAGACAAAACAAAATAATATAAAGATCAATGAAACCAAGAGCTGTTTCTTTGAGAGGATAAACAAGATTGATGAACCTCTAGCCAGGCTCACCAAGAAGCATAGAAAGAGGATTCACATAAACAAAATCAGAAATGAAAGAGGTGATATAACAAGAGACCCCAGAAAAATACAAAGAATTGTAAAAAAAACAAAATACTATGAACAACTCTATTCCAACAAACTGGTCCACCTAGAAAAAAATGGACATATTCCTAAACTCATTCAGGAAGATTAAAATCTCAATAGGCTGATAACTATGGAGGAATTTGAAGCAGTAATAAAAAAAACTTCCAGCAAACAAAAGCTCTGGGCCAGATGGCTTCACAGTGGAGTTTTACCAAACATTCAAAGAAGAACTAAAACCTATCCTCCTCAGACTATTCCAAAAAATTCAAGAGGAACATTTTCAACTTCTTTTTCTGAAGCCAGCATTACCCTAATCCCAAATCCAGATAAAGACACTACAAAGAAAGAGAATTATAGGTCAATATCTCTGATGAACATAGATGCTAAAATCCTCAACAAAATATTAGCAAATCACATCCAGCATTACATCAGAAAGATCTTACACCATGACCAAGTGGGATTTATTCTGGGGATGCAATGATGTTACAACATCCGCAAATCAATGCATGTGATACATCACATAAACAAATTGAGAGGTAAAAATCACATAATCATATAAATTGATGCAGAAAAAGCATTTGACAAAATCTCACAGTCTTTCTTGAAAAAAACCCTCGGCAAAGTGGGAATAGAGGGATCATACCTCAACATAATAAAAGCCTTATATGTCAAACCTACAGCCAACATCATGCTCAATGGGCAAAAACTAAAACATTTCCCCTATGAACAGGAACAAGACAGGGATGCCCACTGTCACCATTCCTTTTCGACATAGTAGTGGAAGTGCTAGGCATAGCGAAGAGATAAGAAGAAATAAAAGGCATCCAAATTGGAAAAGAAGGAGTAAAACTGTCATTATTCTTAGATGACATGATACTGTACATAGAAAACCCTAAAGACTCCATAAAAAAACTACTAGATTTAATAAATAAAGTTGGCAGTGTAGCACGATACAAAATTAACACCCAGAAATCTATGGCTTTTTTATATACCAATTAGAGGCCCAGCAGGCCCCACCTTTCCACATGAGTCCCGCTGCGCAGTGTGAGCCACAAGCCCCACCCCACCCCCGGGAGTGGCTCACGAGCCAGGAGGGTGGGGAGGGACCAAGAGGTGCTCCATGCATCTCCTGGTGACCAGTTGTTTGGTTGCTTCTGCTTGCCTCAGCTGGCCACTCTACCCATCGCCGCTCATAGCTCTTCGCCACTAGTAGCTCGTGCCCTGCCCTGCCCGCTGCGAGAGCCACTGCTTGTTTGGTCATTACGGCATCATGGTGTAACTGCCATGGGCCTTTTATATATATAGACTAGAGGACCAGTGCACAAACATTTGTGCACTTGGGGAGTCCCTCAGCCCACCTATGCCCTCTCGCAGTCTGGGACCCCTCGGGGGATGACCACCTGCTGGCTTAGGCCCACTCCCCGGGGGATTGGGCCTAAGCTGGCAGTCAGACATCCCTCTAACAGCCCGGGAGCCCTCGGGGGATGTCCACTTGCCAGCGGGGAGCAGGCCTAAGCTGCAGTCGGACATCCTTAGTGCTGCTGAGGAGGCGGGAGAGGCTCCCGCCACCACCGCTGTGCTGGCAGCCGTCAGCTTGGCTTGTGGCTGAGCAGAGCTCCCCCTGTGGGAGCACACTGAACACCAGGGGGTAGCTCCTGCATTGAGCATCTGCCCCCTGGTGGTCAGTGTGTGTCATAGTGACCAGTCATTCTGCTGTTAGGGTCAATTTGCATATTACCCTTTTATTATATTATAGGATAGAGGCCTGGTGCACGGGTGGGGGCAGGCTGGTTTGCCCTGAAGGGTGTCCTGGATCAGGGTGGGGGTCCCACTGGGATTCCTGGCCAGCCTGGGTGAGGGCTGAAGGCCATTTTCAGGCTGGCTACTGGGTCCCCACTGAGGTGCCTGGCCAGCCTGGGTGAGGGGCTGATGGCTTTTTGCAGGCTGGTCAAGCACCATAGTGGGGAGCCTCACTCCAGGGGGTGTGGCCAGCCTGGGTGAGGGGCTGAGGGCCGTTTTCAGGCTGGCCACACCCTCTGGCAACCCAAGCCCCAGACTCTCCTTTTTTTCTTTTTTTTTCCTGGGATTTATTTATCTTCTATAATTGAAACTTTGTAGCCTTGAGTGGAGCCCCTGGCAACCCAGGCTCCCAGCCCTTCCTTGAGCGGAGGCCACTGCTGGCTGAAAGCAGGTATCTGATATTTATTTATCTTCTATAATTGAAACTGTAGCCTTGAGCAGAGCGCAGTGCCAGCTGGGGCAGGTGGGAAGCTTCGCTTCCTCCATCGCCAGGGGGCAACCCAAGCCTCCTGCTCACTCCAGCTCCGTGGCCTTTGCCATCTCTGTGATGGAGTGATGGAGTGATGGTTAATTTGCATATTACTCTTTTATTAGATAGGGTAATGAACTCACAGAAAAAGAAACCAAAAACCAATCCCATTTACCATTACATCAAAAAAATTAAGATACCTAGGAATAAACTTAACTAAGGAGGTAAAAGACCTGTACTCAGGAAACTATAGGACACTGAAAAAAGAGATAGAGGAAGACATAAACAGATGGAAGAACATACTGTGTTCATGGATTGGGAGGATCAACACCATTAAAATGTCCATACTACCCAAAGAAATCTATAGATTCAATGCACTCCCCATTAAAATACCAATGGCGTATTTCACAGCCTTAGAACAAACTCTCCAAAAATTGATATGGAATAAAAAGACCCCAAATACAGTAGCAATCTTGAGAAAGAAGCACAAAGTTGGAGGGATCACAATACCATATATCAAACTATATTACATAGCCACCATTTTCAAAACTGCTTGGTACTGGCACAAGAACAGACATATACACCAATGGAACTGAACAGAGAATACAGAAATTGAGCCAAGCCATTATGCTCAATTAATATTTGACAAAGGAGGCAAGAGCATACAATGGAATCAAGACAGTCTCTTCAATAAATGGTTCTGGGAAAATTGGACAGATACATGCAAAAAATGAAACTAGACCACCAACTTACACCATACACAAAAATAAACTCAAAATGGATAAAGGACTTAAATGTACGACAGGAAACCATAAAAATTCTAGAAGAATTCAAAGGCAACAAAATCTCAGACATATGCCAAAGCAATTTCTTCACTGATACAGCTCCTAGGGCAGTTGAAACTAAAGAGAAAATGAACAAATGGGACTACATCAAAATAAAAAGCTTCTGCACAGCAAAAGAAACCATCAACAAAACAACAAGAAAACCCACTGCATGGGAAAACATATTTGCCAACGTCATATCTGATAAGGGCCTAATCTCCAAAATTTATAGGGAACTCATACAACTTAACAAAAAGAAGATAAACAATCCAATCAAAAAATGGGCAAAGGACCTAAATAGACACCTTTCAAAAGAGGACATTCAGAAAGCCAAGAGACATATGAAAACATGCTCAAAGTCACTAATCATCCGAGAGATGCAAATCAAAACAACAATGAGGTACCATCTCACACCTGTCAGAATGGCTATCATCAACAAATCAACAAACGACAAGTGCTGGAGAGGATGTGGAGAAAAAGGAACACTTGTGCACTGCTGGTGGGAATGCAGACTGGTGCAGCCACTATGGAAGACAGTATGGAGTTTCCTCAAAAAACAAAACATGGAACTCCCATTTGACCCTGTGATCCCACTTCTAGGAATATATCCCAAGAAACCAGAAACACCAATCAGAAAGGATATATGCACCCCTATGTTCCTAGCAGCACAATTTACAATAGCTAAGATTTGGAAACAGCCTAAGTGCCCATCAGCAGATGAGTGGATTAAAAAACTGTGGTACATCTACACAATGGAATACTATGCTGCTGTAAAATGGAAGGAACTCCTATCACTTGCAACAGCAGGGATGAACATGGAGAACACTATGCTAAGCGAAATAAGTCAGTCAGGGAAAGATAAATATTACATGATCTCACTCACTTGTGGAATATAATAAACAACATAAACTGATGAACAAAAACAGATCCAGAGACAGAGAAGCATTGATCAGATGCTCAAACCTCAGAGGGAAGGTAGGGGAGGTTGGAGGTAAAGGGGAGAGATCAACCAAAGGACTTCTATACAATATAACTTGTTACATGCTAGGGCAAGTTTCCCACCATGTCTTCTTCAGAATTGTCTTTATATTTTTAGACTTTAATTTTTCCATTTAAAATTTTTAAACAGTCTGTCATGCTTTATAAAAAACGCTATTGGATTTTTGGTTGGAATTGCATTGACTTACAGGGAGAATTCATTTTTTATATATGTTTACCTTCCTTTATACACTACAATAACATTTTGTGATACTCTCCATTTAATTTTGGCCTATGTTACTAGATTGCTCCTAGTCTTTAATTCTATCAAGAATTAGTTCTTTTTCTATTACATTTTCAAAGTGATTATTATTGGTTTTTGCAGCATTATAAATAATTTCTGATATAGGTTATATTTATTATAAAGTTGGAAAAGTTCCATTTTAGTCTCAGTTCCCAGTTATCTTTTTTCTGGACTTTGAAATGCTGTAAGAGCAATTGAAGATTTGGTTGAAATTCCTCTGTGAAAGGAAAAATACTATGCTTTTAAGGAAGTTGCATTTCTTCTCACTACCAATTGAATTTCTTTAATGAAGTTTCTTTCTTCAAGATTTTTATTTCTTAAGTCCATTTTGGCTCTTTATTTCTTGCTGGAAACTTTTCCCTGCCACTTGAGATTTCAAAATTATGAGCAAAAGCATAGTGTTATTCCTAAATTTTTATGGTGAATGTATGTTCTCTTTTGCTTTAAGGCAAGATATATTGGTATCAATATAGATATATAGATTTTGATGACTATTAGGTAAATCTTATGAATATACTAGAGGCCCAGTGCATGAAATTCATGCATGAAATTCATGCACTGGGGGAGATGGGTCCCTCAGCCCAGCCTGCACCCTCTCGCAGTCTAGGAGCCCCGCAATCAATCACCCCACAGAGGGAGGCCCCACCTTGTCACTGCAATGCCACCAGCCAGGTAGCCTGGGCCTCCCTCTTTGGGGCGATCATGGGGCGATGGTGGGGCCCCCGACCAATTGCATTGCACCTGCCTTGGCTGGCCTGACACCAGTGGATGTCATAGTGTGGTCGTCCAGACAGTCGTTCTGCTGTTCAGCCATTTGGTCGACTTGCATATTGCACTTTTATTATTATAGATACAGATTTTGATGACTATTAGGTAAATCTTATGAATTAAATTGTTAGTATCTTCTATATAACTTATTATATTTGTCTTCAGCACCTATCAATTTCTGAATGAGGTTTATTAAAACTCCCACTATATTTTTATATTGATTTTTCCTTTTTAGATTGTATATATGCATACAAGTCTATGCTACATAATCTTGTGAATTGTTCATCTTAATCATTAAGTCATTACCCCTATTTCTCTGATGATTAGTGACTTTGAGCATTTTTTTCATATGTCTCTTGACCATTTGTATGTCCTCTTTGGAGTAATGTCTATTCAGGTCTTCTGCCCATTTTTTTTTATTATTATTGGATTGTTTGTCTTCCTTTTGTTGCATTGTATGAGTGCTTTATATATTTTGGATATTAACTCCTTATCAGATGTATCATCGGCAAATATGTTCTCCCATAGAGTCGGTTTCTTTTTCATTTTGATGGTAGTTTATTTTGCTGTGCAGAAGCTTTTTATTTTGATGTAGTCCCATTTTTTTTATTTTCTCCTTAGTTTCCTAGGAGATGTATCTGTAAACATATTGCTATGTGAGATGTCTGAGATTTTACTGCCTATGTTATCCTCTAAGATTTTTAAGGTTTCACATCTTAATTTAAGTCTTTTATCCACCTTGAATTTATTCTTGTGTATGATGTAAGTTGGTGGTCTAGTTTCATCTTTTTGCATGCCTGTACAGTTTTCCCAACACTATTTGTTGAAGAGATTGTCTTTACTCCATTGTATGTTCTTGCCTTCTTTATCAAATATTAAGTGACCGTAATGCTGTGGGTCAATTTCTGGAGTCTCTGTTATGATCAATTGGCTTATATGCCTGTTCTTTTGCCAGTACCAGGCTGCTTTGTTTACGATGGCTTTATAGCATAGTTTGATATCTGGTATTGTGATCCCTCCTACTTCGTTCTTCTTTCTTAAGATTGCTGCAGCTATTCAGGGTCTTTTATGGTTCCATATAAATTTTTGGTGTATTTGTTCTAGATCTGTGAAGTATGCCATTGGTATTTTAATAGGGATTATGTTGAATCTGTAGATTGATTTGGGTAGTATAGACATTTGAATGATGTTAATTCTTCCAATTAAAAAATGGGCAAAGGACCTAAATAGACACTTCTCCAAAGTGGCCATACAAATGGCCAAGAGACATATGAAAAAATGCTCAGCATAACTAAACGTAAAAGAGATGCAAATTAAAACTGCAATGAAGTATCACTTCACACCTGTTAAAATGGCCACCATCAATAAATCAACAAACAACAAGTGCTGGTGAGGATGAGGAGAAAAGGAAATCCTTGTGTTGGGGTCCAGCCCCAGCAGGTCCAGGGGTTCCCAAAGGTGTGGACAGAGTCGGCAAAGAATGAAGGACATGGAGGCAGCGTTCATTTGATCAGCACAGCTAGGTTCTCTTGCCAGGTTCTCCAGCCTAGTTCTCCTGCCAGGTTCTCTAGCTAGGTTCTGTCTTTATTCTCTTGTTACATCTGTATTTATACCAGTTGATTTTAATTCTATCCATTCTATTCCAAAGATTAGGGCATTGGTTAATCTAGTTCTGTTGAGTTTAATCCTGTCTAGGTTAATCTCTGTGTTCCATTATAAGGGCTATTCCAAGGTCACTGCTCTACTGATAAGCTACAAGGAAGTGACTGAAGGAGATTATCCTAACCAGTAAAGGTTATGTCCTCCCAGCCTCGCTGCTTGCCTTCCCTGGGACTGCCCTGTGTC
>NW_005371082.1:36019-39646 GCF_000412655.1 Myotis brandtii | reverse complement strand
TGTTAATCCCTAACTCCAGGGAAAAATCCTCACCTGGGGAAACAACCTTTCTCGGGAGGTGGTCCTGTTTAAAACACACAGCGCTAAGAGGGGGAGCAAACATATGCCATATACGCCAGGTCCCTTGAAACATAAGCTGTGCAGATGTTTCTTCCCTGCAGCGACTGTGTCAAGCAGCAAGGATGGACCGGCTTCCAGCATCCTTGTGCACTGTTGTTGGTGGGAATGCAAATTGGTGCAGCCACTGTCAAAAGCAGTATGAAGTTTCCTCAAAAAAATTAAAAATGGAACTGCTTTTTGACCCAGCAATCCCAATACTTGGAATATATCCTAAGAATCTCAAAACACCAATCAGGAAAAAATATATGCACCTCTATATTCATAGCAGCATTATTTACAATAGTCAAGATCTGGAAACAGCCAAAGTGCCCATCAGCAGATGAGTGGATAAAAAAAGTGGCTCAGTTGCTTGGGTATCTTTCCATGCACTGAAAAGTTGTCAGTTCGATTCCCAGTCAGGGCACATGCTTGGGTTTTGGGCTCCATGCATGGAAGAGGCAGCAGATTGATGTTTCAGTCTCACATCGATGTTTCTCTCTCTCCCTTTGCCTTCTTCTGTCTCTAGTATATATATAACTTTAAAAAGCAGAGATACATTTACACAATGAATACTACATGGCTATAAAAAAGACGGAATGCATTGCATGGATGGACCTGGAGATTATTATGCTAATTGAAATAAGCCAGTCACAGACAGTCAAATACCATATGCTTTCACTTATATGTGGAAGCTCATGAACATAATAAACTGACAAATAAAATAGAAACAGAGACATGGATACATGGAACAGATGGATAGCTGCCAGAGTAGAGGGGATTTGGGTGGCTGCATGAAAGAAGGTTGAAGAGATGAAGCAATACATATATATCCTATATAACAAAAGGGTAATATGCAAATTGACCCTAACAGCGGAATGATCAGAAGTGACCGGTCGCTAGGATGCACACTGACCACTAGGGGGCAGATGCTCAATGCAGGAGCTGTCCCCTGATGGTCAGTGCACTCCCACAGGGGGAGCTCTGCTCAGCCACAAGCTGGGCTGATGGCTGCAAACTCAATGGTGGTGGCAGGAACCTCTCCTGCCTCCTCAGCAGCAATAAGGATGTCTGACTGTGGTTTAGGCCTGCTCCCTTTGGACATTCACTGAGGGCTCCTGGGCTGCCAGAGGGATGTCTGACTGCCAGCTTAAACCCGGTCCCCCAGGGAGTGGGCCTAAGCCATCAGGTGGACATCCCCTGAGGGCTCCCGAGCTGCCAGAGGGATGTCTGACTGCAAGCTTAGGCCTGATCCCCCAGGAGTGGGCCTAAGCTGGCAGGTAGACATACCCCGAGGGGTCCAGGACTGTGAGAGAGTGCAGGCTGGGCTGAAGGACCCCCCAAGTGCACGGATTTTCATGCACTGGGCCTCTAGTATATATATAAACACATAGACACAGACAACAGTGTGGTGACAGCCAGAGGGGAAGCAGGGGTAGAGTTAGGCTAAGGGGGTGGAAATTTGAGACAGAAAGAGACTTTGCTTGGGGTGATGGGCACACGATGCAGTGTGCAGATGGTATTTTGTTGAGTTGTACACTTGAAATCTGTATGATTGTGTGAATCAATATCAACCCAATAAATTCAATAAAAAACAAATAAATAAAATGTATTGGTTAAGACAAAAAGAAAATGTTCATTCTTCCAAAAGAAATCTATAGATTCAGTGTAGTTCCTATCAAAATACCAATTTCATTGATCATACAACTAGAACAAATAATCCAAAAATTGATTTAAAACCACAAAAAATTGCAAATAGCCAAAGGAATCTTTCAAAAAGAGAATAAAGTTGGAGATATCACACTACCTGATATCAAACTATACTACAAGGCCATAGTAAACAATTTAGCATTGCACTGGCATAAAAATGGACAATCAAAGGAGTAGAATAGAAAGTGAAAAAATAAACCCATGCCTATATGGTCAATTAATATATGAACATACAATGGGATAAAGCCAGTCTATTCAACATATGATATTGGGAAAATTGGAGACACACACACACACACACACACACACACACACACACACACACATAATGAAACTAGAGTACTTTCTTACCCATATACAAGAATAAATTCAAAAGGGATTAAAAACTTAAGTGGAAGAATTAAAACCCTAAAACTCCTAGGAGAAAATATATCCAGTAAAATCTCTGAAATTTCTGTTAACAGTGTTTTTTCTGCTATAGATCCTTGGGAAACAAACAAACAAACAAATGGGACTACATCAAACTAAAAAGTTTTTTACACAGTAAAGGAAATCATCAACAAAACAAAAAGACAACCTACTGAATCAGAGAACATATTCACAAATGATACATCTGATAAGAGGTTAACATCAAAACTTTATAAAGAAATCATACAACTCAACACCAAAATAACAAACAATCCAATTAAAAAGTGGGTAGAGGTCCTGGCCAATGTGGCTTAGTTGGTTGTAGTGTTGTCCCATGCATTGAATTTGGTTAGGGAGCACACTCAAGTTGAGGGTTCAATCCCTGGTAGGGGCAGGTACAGGAGGTAAACAATGTTTCTCTCATCAGTGTCTCTCTCTTTCTCTCCCTCTCTGTTCCTCTCTCTCTATAAATAAAGGAAAAATATATTTTTAAAAATGTGGGCAGAGAACATGAATATATACTTCTCCAAAGAGGACATACAGATGGCCAATAGACATGAAAAAAATGCTCAGTGTCACTAATTGTCAGAGAAATGCAAATTAAAACCACAATGAGATATCACATCACACTTGTCAGAATGGCTAACATCAAAAAAGTCAACAAACAACAGGTGTTGGTGAGGATGTGGAGAAAAGGGATCCCTCATGCACAATTGGTGGGAATGCAGATTGGTTTAGCCACTATGGAAAACACTATGGAGGGTCTTAAAAAAATAAAAAAATAGAACTGCCTAATGACTCAGCAATTCTACTTCTAGGTATATATCTGAAGAAGACCAAAACACTAATTTAAAAGAATATATGCACCCCTGTGTTCATTGCAATGTTATTTACCGTAGCCAAGATACAGAAGCAACCATAGTCCCATCAGTAAACAAGTATATATATATATACTAGAGGCCCGGTGCACAAAAATTTGTGCTCTCGGGGGGGAAGGGGGGTCCCTCAGCCCGGCCTGTGCCCTCTCACAGTCTGGGACCCCTCGGGGATGACCACCTGCTGGCTTAGGCCCGCTCCCTGGGGGATTGGGCCTAAGATGGCAATCAGACATCCCTCTGGCAGCCCGGCAGCCCTCAGGGGATGTCCACTTGCCAGCAGGGAGCAGGCCTAAACTACAGTTGGACATCCTTAGTGCTGCTGAGGAGGCGGGAGAGGCTCCCACCACCACCGCTGTACTGGCAGCCATCAGCCTGGCTTGTGGCTGAGCAGAGCTCCCCCTGTGGAAGTGCACTGACCACCAGGGGGCAGCTCCTGCATTGAGCGTCTGCCCCCTGGTGGTCAGTGTGTGTCATAGTGACCAGTCATTCCCAGTCCTTCTGCTGTTAGGGTCAGTTTGCATATTACCCTTTTACT
>NW_005371082.1:31809-34727 GCF_000412655.1 Myotis brandtii | reverse complement strand
TGCAGGCCTGGTCCCCCCCAACTGCCCTCTCTTTCAGGCCTGGTCCCTCCCAACTCCCCTCCCCTGCTGGCCTGATCACCCACAACTGCCCTCCCCTGAGGCCTGATCGCCCACAACTGCCCTCCCCTGCTGGCCTGATTGCCCACAACTGCCCTCCCCTGACAGCCATCTTGGGTCCACATGGGGTGGCTATCTTTGACCACATGGGGGCAGCCATCTTGTGTTGGAGTGATGGTCAATTTGCATATTACTCTTTTATTAGATAGTATATATATATCTCCTATCTAATAAAAGCCTAATATGCTAAGCATCCGGTCGTCTGGTCATCCATTCAACCAATCAAAGTGTAATATGCTAATGATATGCTAAAGCTGCTCAACTGCTCACTATGACATGCACTTACCACCAGGGGACAGGCAGTTGACTGGTCGACCAGTCTCTATGATGTGCACTGACCACCAGGGGGCAGACTCTCCGACTGGTAGGGTAGCTTGCTGCTGGGGTCCGGCCAATCAGGACTAGGCGAGACGGGCTGGACACACCCTGGAGCACTCCCATGGTCCCTCACCGGCTGGCCAATCTCCCGCGTCTCTCCCTGGCCCCGATCCGTGCTCGGTGGGGTCCCTTAGCCTGGCCTACACCCTCTCGCAATTCGGGCTGAGGGCCCCCCCCCGCCCCGATTGCACGAATTTCATGCACCGGGCCTCTAGTTGTATATAATAAAGATGTAATATGCAAATTGACCCACATGCCCTGGTGTCACAAGATGGCCGCCCCGACCTTGTCAGAAGATGGCCGCCCCCATGTTGTCACAAGATGGGCACCCCCATGTCATTGCAAGATGGCTTCCCCAATGTCGTCACAAGATAGCTGCCCCCACGTCATCACAAGATGGCTGCCCCCACATTGTCACAAGATGGCTGTCAGGGGAGGGCAGTTGGGGGGGACCAGGCCTGCAAGGGAGGGCAGTTGGGGGTGATAAGGCCACTCAGGCAGGCAGGCAGAGTGGTTAGGGGCAACCAGGCAGCCAGGCAGGCAAGTGATAAGGAGCCAGCAGTCCCGGTTTGTGAGAGGGATGTCCTAGTTTGGAGAGGTTGCAGGCTGGGCTGAGGGACACCCCTCCAGTGCATGAATTTTATGTACTGGGCCTCTAGTCTATATATATAAAAGGCTAAGTGTCTGTCCAACCGGTAGCTATGACATGCACTGACCACCAGGGGGCAGGCGCTCAATGCAGGAGCTGCCATGACGCACACTGGCCATTTAAAAATAAATGGCACCATGGACCTGGTGCTGACAAGCAAACACTCGGCTTCCCCAAAGTGGTACACAGGCCTCGCCACTACCCTGGAGCAACACCCCACCAAATTGCAGCCAACGCTGCCAAGACCCCATGGTGCAAAATGTGGCCTGCAGCCCAGCCCAGCCTGAAAACAGTTATTGTGGGCACTGGGTAATGACATCACATAGCAATGCCTGGCTTCCTTTCCCTAGCAACTAGCCTCCTTGGAGTTTCTTCAGCCCAGGAACATGATTTGCTTTATAGCCAGGTGCAAACATTTTACACTTTAACCAAATGTTTGTGAAACATTTTCCCGTGCCTCATTTCATTTGATCCTCACAGAAGTCCTGGAGTAGGTAGATAGGAGACTCGCTAGAATCCTATTTTTCTTTTCATTAGCTGGAAAACAGAGATTTAGAAAGTTTAGAAAGTTGACCCGACTGAAAAAAAGTAAGAAACAGTGAAAGTTGAAAATGACTTCAGGTTTTCTCACTGCGAGAATATAATCATATAGTCAAACTCTGCTGCTGTTAAATATTTTATCCTTTGTTCTCCCTGCATGATCTACAATAATAATCTGCTTTGTGTTGATATTTACTGCTGTGTTGCTGACAATGACCTGAAGAAGTTGAGGAGGTGCTTCACTAGGCTGGAAAAAGTTTAGCTAAATCAAAAAGCAGGTCTAATTAAGCAAGTTTACTCTATATCTATAAAAGGCTAAGTTGACTTGTACATGCATGATACATATAAAGCTCTCGCTGGTGGTGCCAATCGCACGTGTGTTTTGATCTGTCATTGTTGATCGTGAATTTGGTTGACACTTCTATTATAGAGAAAGGGTGAATAGCGATATTAAAATATTTCTTCTAATTAATTTCCTTTTAATGTGCACGAATCTGTGCACTAGGACACTAGTTGAGTCATAAAAAGGAATGAAATTTTACCATTTGCAATAGCATGGATGAACCTAGATGGTATTATGCTAAGTAAAATAAATCAGGAAATATTAATGCCATATGATTTCACTTTTATGTGAAATCTAAAGAGCAAAATAGCCCAAGATGGTTTGGCTCAGTGGATAGAGTGCCACCTTGCAGACTGAAGGGTCCCAGGTTCAATTCCAGACAAGGGCACATGCCTGGGTTGCAGGCTTGATCCCCAGTGGGGGTGTGCAGAAGGCAGCCAATCAATGATTCTCTCTTATCATTGATATTTCTATCTCTCTCTCCCTCTTCCTTCCTCTCTGAAATCAATAAAAATATATTTAAAAAATAAATAAATAAAGAGACAAAATAGAAACAGACTCATAGATACTGAAATAAATCAGACTGATGGTTGCCAGAAGGGGATGGTGTTGGGGGACTGAATGAGAAAGGTGAAGGGATTAAGAATTACAAATTGGTAGTCACAAAATAGTCACAGGGATGTAAAGTACCCATAGGGAACATCCTATATAATAAAGAGGTAATATGCAAATTGACCATCACTCCAACACACAAGATGGCCGCCTCCATGTGGTCAAAGATGGCCACCCCATGTGGACACAAAATGAACGCCACAAGATGGCCGGCAGGGGTGGGGAGTTGCGGGCAATCAGACCTGCAGGGGAGGGCAGTTAGGGGTGACCAGGCCTGCA
>NW_005371082.1:30984-31691 GCF_000412655.1 Myotis brandtii | reverse complement strand
GCGAGCGGTTGGGAGCCAGCAGTCCTGGATTGTGAGAGGGATGTCCGAGCAGTTGGACATCCCTCGAGGGTCCCAGATTGGAGAGGGTGCAGGCTGGGCTGAGGGACACCTCTTCCCTCCCCCTCCACCCCCCGTGCAGAAATTTCGTGCACCGGACCTCTAGTAGTCAATGATATTGTAAAAACTATGTATCATGCCAGGTGGGTACCTAAAATATCAGGGGGTAGGGGGTCACTTTGTAAAGTTTACAATTGTCTAACCACTATGCTGTACACCAGAAACTAAAACAAAATAATATTGGTTGTCAAGTGTAATTGAAAAAAAAGAATTTTATTTTATATAAATGTATTCTATTAAAGAACAAACAACAAACAAAACAACAGACTCATAGAAACAAAGAACAAACTGATGGTTGCCAGACAGGGTGGTAGAGTGATAGGTACAAAAGGTGAAAGCGAATATAGTCAACTAGAGGCCCGGTGCACAAAAATTTGTGCACTGGGGGTCCCTCAGCCCGACCTGTGCCCTCTCGCAGTCTGGGACCCCTCGGGGGATGACCACCTGCTGGCTTAGTCCTGCTCCCTGAGGGATTAGGCCTAAGCTGGCAATCAGACATCCCTCTGGCAGCCCGGCAGCCCTCAGGGGATGTCCACTTGCCAGTGGGGAGCAGACCTAAGCTGCAGTCGGACATCCTTAGCACTGCTGAG